>NC_141145.1:3692491-3846469 GCF_053477565.2 Lygodium microphyllum
ATATCGGCCTCCTCTACCTCTGCCTCTACCTCTTCCAGCATTTGAGTAGAAGACAGCTTCTTTTGAAGTTCCTCCTGAAGAAGATGCACCACCATTTCTTTGCTCCTCAGAAATTAGAAGAGCAATCAGCTCCTCAAAATCAGGAAATCTTTCACGAACTGAAATGGATGTCCGAAACTGTGCATAATCCTTTCCTAGACCATTCAAGGTCACAGAAACTAAATCATCATCTTCCACTGGTGACCCAATGGAAGCAAGTGCATCTGCAATCTTCTTCACCTTCATGTGGTAGTCGTTGATGCTCATATTTTCTCTTTGCACATTGTGCAACTCTTGCTTGAGCTGGATTTTCCTGGCTTGTGTATTTGTGCTATACATTTTTGACAAAGTATCCCATGCCTCCTTTGGCGTGCTTGCATCCTGAATATGCACAATCATAGAGTCTGAAATGCTGATAGACAGCCAATACATAACTTTCCTAGCTCTCTCATGCCATGCTTTAAATGCCTGCATTTGCTGTTGATTGGGAACATCAGAAAGAACTGGTTCTTCTTCATTTCCTGCAACAAATTCCCAATATCCTTTTCCCATAAGGAAATTCGTCATTCTAAACTTCCATGCTTGGAAGTTGTTCTTGTCAAGCTTTTCAGTGACAATCTGTGAAAGAGAATCAGATGCCATTACAGAAGACTGCAAAAAATTCTGTCACTGCAAAAACCACAGCTTCACCCTCACAAGGGAAAATCTGCAAAACTGGCGAAAGTGGTATTTGACCACACAGTCACTTCCTAGTGACGATTTTGCATCAACAGGCAACAGGGATGATTCTGTAACTCCCAATGTCTCTGCGCACAAGCATACAATGCAATTTTTACAGTAACTATTCACTGACCTGTAGAACAATGGCTGCACAGCATAAAACTGAGCCTTTTCCTGAGTGCGTGCAGAAAACTTCCGCCTCCAAAACAGGCCCCGAAATGGCCTCAAATAAAAAAAACAAGGTCGCCGAGGGCAAAAGCCGTCTCCCGCAGCATATACTGCCCTCTTGCTTCACCGCGAAGGGCGTCTCAACCTGAGACAATGCACTCCTGCACTTTCCGGCTGTGCTACCTGCAGAGATCTGCTCCCAAAACAGAAAATGAAAGCAACACTGCTCCTCTTACCAGAACACCGCGAGCTTGGCTTGCTTTCTTGAGCTCCTTACCATGAACAAGGCTCTGATACCATGTCAAGATTGTGGGAGAGAAGGAAGGAGTCTCGCTTGAAGCTTTCTTGCTTGCACAATGGGGGAAGACACACAAGGGTGGAGGCTGAAAACAGTTTTCCTCTTCTTAGTTGTGTAAGCCAAAAGAACTCAAGTACAAAGAAATAGAAGAACCCTATATATGGGTCTCAAACCAAACTCAACTAACTAAGGTGGCATACTAACTGAGCCACGAACTAGAGTAGATAAGGATAGCTATCATGTAGCTATTATTCATGGGCGGTGTACCAACCGCGTCTGCAACTGACAAGTCGGTGACATAAATACACAACGGTCACCCTGGCATATCACGAGTGGAGCTCGATATCTCAACAGCAACTACTTGGCAAAATAATGATGACAGAGCCCATGCCATTATCAAACTGGAGCTAGACGACAGTTATATCCACCATGTGGATAACTGTGAGACCTCACAGGATACATGGAAAAGACTTGACACCCTGTTCGGTGCACAATCTAAATCATCAAAGTATGGTCTCCTGATTGAGTTCTTCAGGCTTGAAATGAAGTCCCGCACATCACTTGCCACACATCTCAATTACATGGAAGGACTCCTAACCCAACTTGGAGGAATCAACATTAAAATGGATGAAGATGTTTGCATTGGTGTTCTACTTAAGAGTTTGCCTCCTGAATATAATAATGTATCAACAACTTTAATCAACATGCCAAATCCTGAACTTATTGATATCCAGGCATCACTGTTAGAAGAGGAAAAGAAGCTAAAAACTAAGGAAGAACCAAGTACTTCTAGAGATGAGCATGCGTTATATGTTGGCAACAGGTACAAAGGCAAGAAGGATCAGCTCTTTTGTGACTTTTGCAAAAGGACCGGACACACCGAGAAGTTCTGCCACGCAAGAAAGAGATCCCAAAAGGCCTATCTAGTCGCAGTCAAAGAAGAAGAAGAAAATGGAGCAAAGGAAGAATAAGATGAAGATGAAGACCACCAGGATCGGAAGGACAAGATTCATCAGTCCTTCTACTCTCATAACTCTGATAGACTGTTTTAAAAGCCTTGTACTTCCTTGCCCTAATGCTTCCTGCCATAAGCTTTGTAAACTCCTTATGTAACTTGGCATTACAGTCCCTGTACACTTTGTGAGGCCCCTGTTACAGCCTTTGGATGTCCATCATGTTTTGGTGCCCACACTTAGCCTTTTCTGCAACAGCCTCTGGTGTCTACCATGTTTGCGGTGTGCCCACACTTTGCAGGTGGTTCTCATTACAGCCTCTACACACTTTGTGCCTTTTTAGTTGTGATTGAGGAGGGGTGTTGAGAATCAGCAATCACACTCACTAAACAGCCTCTTTGTATGGAGCTTCAGGGTCAAGGACATGCAGGCTAACCTATCCCATATGCACAATGGTGCCTACTCCAGTTTCCTACTTTCCTATAAAGCATTGTACTTGCATCCTTTTCTTAATGCAATGATAGTACTCTTTTCATTTCAGTGAAGTGTCAATGTCATTGTCCACATACACAAGATTGTGTTTATGAGTCCAAGTCTCAATCTTGGAACCTAATTCACTTGTGTAACAAACAGTGTCCTTATCTTCTTCATCATGAGTCCACACTTCTTCTTTCATCCACCATAACTCACTGCCATGCTCTAGATCCCGCATTTCTCACATTTGTTACTCCTTCTTGGCTTCTTATAAAAACCAGTCTCACCTGGTTTATAACTGTACCTTCTGCTTATCCACAGCTAATATCCATGAAGCGTTGTGCTTGCTTCTTTCTGCTTCCTTTGTGCCCAGCGGTAACCAGTTACTTACTGTTGAAGAGATAGTTACGCTCTTGAAGAAGGAAACTTCTACCCCCTTACTTCTCAATCAACTTATTAACAGTTCAGGGGTCTCTATTGCTCCTATCTCTTCTCCAGTATGGAAGTAGTTGTGTTAGTTCCTCCAGAACCGATTTATGACGAGTAAGTCAGCTTCTAAGTATCTTTCCAAGGAATTGTTCACAGCTTCTGTGAAGATCCTAGAGGGTGCTAGGTTCAACTGGGCAAGCTTCTTACTCTCCAATATGGATCAACATTTCCAGCGTGTACGGAAGGGTCTGATCATTAATGTTTCCTATGGTGCTTTCTTACAGCGCATTATCACTTTTGCACCTCCTCCTGGTGGTGTGCCAGTGCCTGATTCTGTTCCTTTACCACCGCATCCTCCACCATCAGTCCCCTCCCCTCCACCTATGCAACCAAATTCAGAAGATGAGGAGTCCCCTGTTATATTTTCTCGCAAGAAACGCTTTATACAAAGGGTCCTTCCAGTCCTCTTGTACTTGCTTCCCCTGTACCCGCAACTGTTCCTACTGTGTCTGGTAGTGCCCTTCCTTCTTTCCTCTCCTCTCCTAATTTATTTTCAGCCCAAAAGGAAGGACAAATTGATCAGCTAGCTGCCTTCATCGTTACATACTATATTATCTTGACCTATGCTTTCACAGCTAGTTTCAAATGTCCAGTCCACTCTGGAAACCTCCCTTACCTCTTGTCTTCAAACAATGTATACCAGTGTTTATACTTCCTTGCAAGACAAGGTGGATTCCTTGATTAGTCAGGACTAAGTCACTGGAGGATTTGTCTGCAAAAAGGGCTACACTTTTTGATATTAATGCTCAAATGACTGCTGCCACATCCTTAATGGATTCCCAGAAGGAAACTATCCAAGAGTTAGAATCTAAGGTTGCTAAGTTGGAAGAGGAGAATGCATCCTTGCACCTTGAGAAAAATTCTGCCCTTTAGGAAATGGCCACTTTGGCTAGTAAACTTGGTACTAATGAAGGTCAGTTGCAGCACTCTCAGGCAACTGTAGAGTCCCAACAGAAAGTTATTGAAGAACTTAACCAAAAAGTGGCTGTTCTTTCTATTCCTCCGCCAACTCCTATTGTCCCTTCAATCATATCTTCCAAAGGAGAGCTTGATCAATTGCACCATAAAGCTAAATTATGTGCTGGGTTCTCCGCTAAGTGGAATGCCTTCAGTAGAGGATGAACTGTGTGCAGGAAGATTTTACCCGCTTTACTGAATTGGTGTCACCTCCTCCTTCCTTTTGGATCAAATATAATCAGCAAAGGGTTTGCCCTGTACATCTCTTTAAGCAATGTGGATTTGGAACCTCCAGAGGATGGGTGGTCAAATTTTTGGTCTGCGGGTCTCTTGAGAGCTATTTTTGATAGATTTGTGGATGAGTTGGTTTCCCATGAGGCAGTCATGTATGTGCACTCAGTTGAGCTCCTGCTAGTAGATAGTTTGAAGTATTATCATGAGCAGACATCTTGGTGTAAGGGACATGCTTGGCATCCACCTTTGGAGACTGACGCTTTGGAACCTCGTCGTCTTCGGAGTGTTTTTCATAAATCTGATATCCAGCCATTACAATCTCAATTGTTGAGCTTTATTGCTGATCATCCGTTATTTACTGATTCCTTTTTCCAGGACCTTAGTTTCTGTTGTTCTATCTATCCTTTGGATCATGGTGATCTCCTTTCTTATTCTCTTATGGCGTATCGTTTCCCTTTTTATATTTCTCTTCTTTCCTCAAGTCCTGATACCATTCCGCTTTTATCTTTTACCCCTTCTGGATTTCCTCATATCCCTGTTTTTACTACATGTCCTTTTATTGCTGATCCTACATCATCACCTACCCCTTCTGACCCTCCACCTTCTGTTCCTCCTATTCCTTCTGTTTTCTCAGTGGATTCCCTTCGTACCTTTTTGTTGAATTCTCCATCTTTGCCATCTTCCTTATCCCTTCATTTGCCTTCCTTTTATGATTTATCTTATCCTCCTTTACAATGTTCTCCTCTTATTCCATTGCCCCCTTCATTTGATTATATCAATCTTCCTCCCCAGTCAGTGCTGGATACTCCAGGATATGACAGTGACATACTCCGTCAAAGACAATGGACGTTACATGATTGTGTGACAGGACCGGTGTTTAATTGGCCTCTCATTCCAGAGTCTTGGGATACATCTGCGGCATGTTCGAACTCTTATCTTCATTTTGCCAAAGTGCATGTTACTTCTGAGGATACCACTGTTTGCCTTGTAGCTCATTTTTGTTGGTATCTTGCTTTCATGCATCAGCAATCAAAGCTGAATACTCGAAAGAGCATCCCTCAGTTGCTCATCAATCCAAATGTAGATGTGACTGTTGCTCAGATGGATGTTCTGTACTACTTTGCACAGGCCTTCCCTACCAGGTTCCTCATCTTACTGGAAAGGATGTGTTGCTTACAGTGCCTCAAGAATGTGCCTCAGCATTTTGTTGATGAGAGTAAAGCTTTGGAGCATTTAAAGCATAGTATGCAGTTTAAGAAGAAATACCTTCATCCTACTTAGCAATGGAGCTTTTTCCTTATTGTATCATTCCTCCTTTATTAATGGAAAATTTCTTTTTGCTCTCCAATTTTTGGGGATCCATGCCATTCAGACTATATTTGTATATGGGTATTTCTTGTATTGGGTGATGTTTTTTTCAATTATGTGGAGCTGATGAAGATGAAGCTGTGAAGATTGATGCAGTTGGTTATCACATGGTTGCAGTTGCAGATTTGGATGCAGAACTCTTATATCCTTTAATAGTTTACATTTATAATATTGGAATATCTATCCAAGCTAATTGAAGTGAAGAAGTAATTACTGAAGATTTACAGAAGATTCATAGAAGGTTACAGAAGGATAGTGATAGAAGACAGATCTCACAGGACACTATGATGTCTCTAGTGCCCCTTCACATCTGACATACCTTTTGGGCGGTGTATCCACGACCTAAGAAGGATTATTGTGAGTGATTATTGAGTGATTGTAGTGAGGATATGATGTACTATTGATGGAGAGAGAGAGAGAGAGTCAGAGATAGTCAATTCTATCAAAATAGTGTAACTGTATATGAGAGATTGAGAGAGAGAACTATGAAGACATTGAAGATGAATAATATGTGATGTATTTCCATTCAAAGATGGTGTATTCCCTTGTGTTCTTTGTTCTATTGATGGATTTTGTGAGGATGTTGGAGAATATGGTTGATTCTATCAAATCCATGGGAGATATCGACTATGATGCTGCGTGAAGAATTGTTGTTTTCTTTGTTTTGATGATCAAAGGAATGAAATAAAAGCTTATTGATGTTACAAGATAGATTTTCTTGCAAGAGAATTCCCTTTTCCTTGGTGTTCCTCTTGGGGCTCCATTCTGGGTTGAAGCAATCTTAATAGCATTATTTTTGCACAATTATCTTTCTAGGACTGCTCCTTGTCAAATAATGATTGCTACTTGGATAGGGAAAACTCCTTTTATTTCATATTTTTGAACCTTTAGGTGTATTTCTTATATTCAAGTACCCAAAGAGACTCCTAGAAAACTTGACCATTCTAGTTTGAAAGTTATTTTCATTAGATATTCTTATTTTTCTAAGGGATATAAGTATTATGATCCATCCTCCAAGCAAGTAATCATAAGTCGTAATTCTATTTTCAATGAGCAACTTATGGGCAGCACATGGTCGCAAGAGGATGCTAGGAGGACTTGGTCATTGGAGGACATTGATGACAAAAAGTCATTACTCACTACTTTTCCTTTTCTATATGATGATGAACCTTCTTCAATGGATAATATTGACTCTTCAAATTAGGACTCACATCCTGTACCTATTATTGATGATGATGACCTTGGCATTGATGTTTATATTGATCTCCCAATTGAGAATTTATATGGTACCTATCATGTTTATGATGTTGATATTCTTGAGAATGCTCTCAATATTTGTGAAGAACTTGTCTCCTACAATGATGCCATGTCATCCCCACAAAAGGAAAAATGGCAAAAGGCTATGGAAATTGAGCATTGATCTCTTCTCTCTAAAGGTACATGGGTTCTAACTTAGTTAACACCTGGATGTACTACTATTAAATGCAAGTGGGTTTATAAGACAAAAAAAAAAGCAAATGGAACATTTGAAAAATTTGAAGCAAGGCTAGTTGCCAAACATTTTTTACAAATCGCAGGAGTTGATTGTCAAGAAACTTCCTCACCTATTGATCCTATTACTAGTATTCAAGTCTTGTTAGTTTTTGTTGTTGAGTTTGATTCGGAGGCTCATCAAATGGATCTAAAAATTTCTTTTCTTAATGGGAAATTAAAGGAAGAGATACACATGGAGCAACTCAAGGGATTTTCATGGTGAGAGCTATGGCAGGAGAGCAAGAGCAAGAGCAAGAGCAAGAGCAAGAGCAAGAGCAAGAGCAAGAGCCAGAGCCAGAGCCAGAGCCAGAGCCAGAGCAAGAGCCAGAGCCAGAGCTAGAGAGAGAGAGAGAGAGAGAGAGAGAGAGAGAGAGAGAGAGAGAGAGAGAGGATCACAATGTGGGAACTCCAACAATCACAATGTGTGACCAACCTTCCCTTCATTCAAAGGTCATTTAAAGAATAAAGAATGTGTGACAGTGATGGGTGCCTGCCACTTGTAGTGTGTAGTGATGGGTACTGTCACTGTAATAATACACAGGCGGCTAGGCAGAGGTGCCTTTAACCCCAATAACCTCCGACTTAAAGGAAAATATGTACTAGTGAGGAGTGAAAAGAAAAATAAAAGACAATACAACATGTACACATGTATAATAGAATGCAGAAAGATGTAATCTCATCCCACGCCCATCAACCTCCTGAGGAAGGAAAAACGCTCTCTAGAAAGGCTTTTCATGAGCAAGTCTGCAAGATTTTGATCAGTGGAGATCTTAAGAAGGTCAAGAGACTTGTCCTCAATGACCCCAAGTATGTAGTGATACCTCACCTCAATGTGTTTCGTCTTCGCATGGAAGACCGGATTCTTGGCTAACTAGATAGCACTCATAGAATCAGAATGCATGGTAGGGATAGCATCAATACCAAGGTCATGAACCAAATGACCCAAACAAATGGCCTCCTTGCAAGCCTCAGTGGTTGCAACATACTCGGCTTTTATAGTAGAAAGGGCCATGCATTTTTGCACCCTGGACATCCATGAAACCACACCTCAAGCATAAGTGAACACATAACCAAAAGTGGACTTCCTACTATCTGCATGTCCTACATAATCAAAGTCAATGTACCCCAAGACTCCTATATCCTAGCTACCATAGCATATGTGCATATCTGCAGTGCCCTTGAGGTACCTCAAGATACCCTTCACGGCATCCCAATGCTTCTTCCCAGGTGTAGCCATATAGTATGCCACAACACCAACTACAAAGGAAATATTTAGATGAGTGGCTATCATGGCAACTGCCCACTATAGATGGATAGGGAATCTTGGCTACCTCGGTCCTCTGCTCATCTACCTTCATACAATCAACCTGTGATACCTTCACATAAGAAGGTAATGGACATCCAATAGGCTTCATGTCCTGCATGTAGAAGCACTCAAGGACTTTATGAATGTACTCCCTCTACGACAAGTAGATGAGTCCTTGATGCATGTCGTGTCTAATGCGCATACCAAGTATGTGAGAGGTCTCTCCCATATCCTTTATCTCAAAGCTATTCTTGAGTTGAGCCTTAAGAGCATCTAGCTCATCATTTTCTTTCCCTACTAATAGCATGTCATCCACATAGAGTACTAAAGTACAATTATTGATCCAGAGCACTATGTTTTAGCCTTGTGACTGCATAAAGGCATCGAACTTATGATACCATTCCCTAGGTGCCTACTTCAATCCATAAAGACTTTTCTTCAGCTTGTATACTAGGTACTCCATGCCAGGCTCTGCAAAGCCCTTAGGCTGCTCCATGTAAATCTCATCATGCAAGTCTCCATGTAAGAAAGCTATCTTGATATTCATCTTGTACAAGTTCAAGTCAAGCTATGCAACCTATGCCAAGACTAAGCGCAGGGTGGTCATCTTAACCACATGAGAGAAGACATCATCAAAGTCAATACCATGCTCTTTCTTAAAACCCTTTGCTACTTGTAATGAAAGAGACCTAACTGTCCTAACTAAGAGGAAGGAGAGAGAGAAGGACTGCAAAGGAAGAGGAAGAGGAGAGAGAAAGGCAAGAAAAAGAGAGAGAAAGAGGGAGAAAGGAAGAAGAGGAAGAAGAAAAAGAAGAAGCCATGGAAGCTTGAGAAGGTGAAAAGAGAGTTTCTTGATAATTTTTGTCATGCCTCAAAATACCCTCTTACACATTATATACAATCAATGTGACTAGTATCTTCCCATGCCATGTTCCCGTGATCCGCGTTCATTACAAACCATCCCGTCTCATAAAATTTTTGTCCTAAAAAACAAGGGATGTAGTCATGGACTGTAAGGGTGTGCCGTAGGAAATCAGCCATAACTTTGTGTCGAAAACTCCGAATGGGACAGTTGAGGTATCATTGCCCATGAGATGTACTTTCAACCCAGGTGGGTGGGGCGGGGCTGCAATCAGGTCAAGACCAAAACTGTTACAAAATAAAGGGCTGTCCAAGAATTACTAGTGTGCTGTCCCAGATGGTATGGCTCGAGAAAAACAACCATAACTTCCACTAGGGAGCTCTGATCGGGGCAAGTAAGGTGTTGGCACGGTGTCAAAGAGTTTATTGTTCATAATATAAATCATGGGATTCTTATGAACACAGAAGAACTTTACTAGGATTTATATGAGGAATTTGCATACATAATTCAGTCATTGTTACCCAACAACCAACTTAGTTACATAAGTTCTTTTGTATTTAGCATACAATTTTCAGTTGTACCATGTATATTGATTTAAAAAACTAAGTCTATGGGAACCTACAACTTGGTCAGTTGGAAGAAATTGATAGTCTGCAGGATAAATCACATTGATTCAAGTGGAAAATATGGTTAGAAATCATGAAAAATGCCAAAAGTCCACTAGGTTCATGGGGGACCTGAAGTAATGAACCAAAGTGATCTGTAAGTGACCTAAGTAGGTCAAAAAGTAAAGTGGAATTGAGCAGGATGTAGCCCGCAATTTTCAGCGCAAAATGCGGGCCTGCACAACCTGGAGCATCTGGAGAAAACTGGGAGCTATGGTGCATGCTTTGGAGCATGCAAACTGAAGATAAACTAGAGCTGAAGATGAAGATACAAACAAGGAAGGTAAGAGCTCCTCTTACCCGTCTATTTGGTCTGACAAAAATGCATGGTATGATAATCTATAAAACGGGGGAAATCTGAGAGAAAAGTATTCAGCTTGCTCTTATGTACGTCTTCTCTCATTTTATTTACCTCATTCATGGTCTAATGAAGCCCGATTTGTACCCAAGTACTTGAGTGACTTTGGGGCAAGCAAAGGGGGAGGATTTTGAAGGTGTATGGGTTGTTATGGACTGAAAAAACGAGTCATAAACAGGGCAGCCCACTGTTGTTGTCCATTTTGATGAACAAACAAGTGATTCATGTGATTGAAATAGAAGAAATTGACCTCTTAACATCAGGGCTTTACCCATTAATGATTAGAGGAGCTTATTCATGAGTTTATGTACACGTTTTGAGCTAAGAGAGCCGTTGTGCCTAAGATGGGGATCAACCCCTGCACCAACTGAATCCATGAAGGAGCCTATTCCTGTTTCTTGACCTCCTGTCTCTATGGCCAAGCAACCAAGAAATTCTGTTGTTCCATCTCCAAAGAAGGATGTCATGGATAAGCTAATTAAAAGCATGCGGGATCTCCATCTTAATCTAATGGAGATTAATTCCAAAGTGGAAAGGCTTGATGTGAAAGTGGAAGAAAGGGGACGATCAACTGCCCAAATACCTGTACGAGAAGGCTTCAAAAGATGTTGTATCTAGTGTGATAGCCTACAGTATGATAAGAGGGAGTGCGGTGCATTCCGTGAAGCTTAAGCACAAAAATTATTCTTTTGGAAGGATGGTAAAATTCATGCAACCAAAACCGGGCTTCCTCTTGAGCCAAATTTCGGCAACGGTGGCATGAAGAAAAGATTGGAGGATTTGGCAACAAGAACTAAAACTAATGCAAAATCTAAAGTGTGGATGCAGGCCTTAGATCGCATGGAGCAAGGCAAGGCAACCAAAGATGATTTAACTACTGCCAGTCAATGCATTCGAGGAAGTACCGGATGGACCGAGCCAGTTGATTCATTTTCATCTTTTGCTCGGTTAGCTGAAATTAATAATCATGAAGCCATGATAGAAGAAAAAAGAAGAAGAGATGAAGATGTTGTCGGTCCTTCTTCTTCAGGACCAACTAAACGCGTGACAAGAAGTAAACTAGATCAGCAGAAGGCTGCTGAAAATCCATCACCACCAGAGCTTGATATGGGAGATGCCCCTCAAGCAAAGAAGACAGAAGGAAAAAGAAAAATTAAACATCCTAGTTACAAGTTGCAGTCTGACATAGAGACCGCAACGGATCTTAAGCGGATCCTAGAAGAAAGGATTCTTGGAAGTAGAATTGAATTTACATTAGGTGAAATTCTCAGAATTGCAAAACGAGGATTTCATGATGTAATAATTGATGTAATTAAACAAAAAAGACAATATGTTAGCGAGGAAACTGAAGAATTTGTGCATGCTTTTTTGCAAGCACTTCATGTGTATTTGCAGGATGAAGAGAAGCTGAAAACTCAAGGGATTCGATTGGAGGCAATCAAAGAATTGATTGCAGCCATAGAAGCCAAAGATTAAGACATCTATGAAGCACAAACTGAAGAAGCTATTATGGTGGGGACTTCTCAATCTAAAGTGCAGCCCATGCTTAAGAAAGAATCTCATCTTCACAACATGCAAGAAGAAAGTGATGCTCACTTTATTCCTAGTAGTCACTACTCCCGTACCCATTGGGCAAGGGCGACCACTGAAACCATTGTTAAGATTGGAGAAAAAGAGACTCCATGCATTGCCCTTATAGACCATGGCTCAGAGATTAATGTCATGTCAAGAAGTCTCTACGAGAATGGCAGATGGCCCATTGATGTGGAACCAGGATGGTGCATGAAAGCATCCAATAACTCCTCTGGTGATCTTTATGCAGCATGCCTTTATGTACAAGTTACTATTGGTAATGTAAAAGATGAATTTCATTTCTTTGTTCAAGATTCCAGTAGCTATCCTATCATTCTTGGACAACTTTTTATTTCTGAGTCTCGTTTAGAGACAAAGACCCTTGATGATGGTTCATCATATGCTCGGATAAGAAGTAAAGATAATGACAAAGCTGTCCAATTCTTGATTGTATGTGTAAATCATCACCCGAATAGAGATCGATTGAGAGATCATCCTATTCCTCCTAATGCCCGAGAATTTAAGGGTTTTTGGGTAGCACTGCTATAAGTGGAGGCTATGGCAGTGCATCATGTTATAAAAAATTACCTTCACATGTAAAGGGGCCAAGGCCAAAAGCTAACTTGCAGGTTTTTATGGCCAATAGTGTGGGATGTTATAAATAGTTTTCAACCATGAATAGGGCTGAAAGAAAGCATCTATGTCATGTGGAACAAGAACTGAAGAAAATTGATGTTTTTCCTATAGATGAAAAAATTTCAAGGCTATTTTATGGATTGAATTATAATGATACAATGGCTAAAATATATGCAGCTGTTCATGTAGAAAATCAAGCTAAAAATCAGTCCATACAAGTATGCACATTGGATATGTATGACATAATTCAAGAATCTGTAGATCATGAAGCTTTTGGACATCCGAACAAGGAAGAGGTAAGAGTAGAAACAAAGTATAAGACAGTTGATAAAAAGGTCAAGCCAGTGGCTACTCCTCTAACACCCAAAAGTGATGGACTAGCAAAAAGGATATCCAAACAGCCAAGCCTTTGTGATCCCAAAGATTGGTCACCAATTTACAGCAGATAGTTTACAAGAGCTGAAATTTGGTGAAGAATCTTTTCTCTTGCCCAGCTGAAAAGCAAATCTTCATGCAGATGATAAAGAATCATGGTAAAGCTTTTTCATTTCAGCCACATGAAATTGGCTGTGTGGATCCAAGCGTTGTGGCACCAATGGTGATTTTTATGGTCCCACACATTCCTTGGAATCTTAAACGAATTCCGGTACCAAGGGCTCATTTGCCTAAGTTATTGGAGCTTCTAAATGAAAAGATAAAAATGTGAATATTGGAGCCATCTTCAGCTCCATATTCCAACCGATGGTTTACCTTGCCCAAGAAGAATGGATCTTTGCGATTCATTTAAGATTTACAGCATGTCAATAAAGTCACTATTAGAAATTTTGGTTCGAAGCCAATTGTTGATGAATTTGCTGAAGTTTTGCAGGTAAAGCAATTTATTCCATGGGAGATTTATATTCAAGCTATGACCAATTTCAGCTTGCTTTGGAAAGCCGAGACATTACCACAATGAAGACGCCTCTTGGCTTAGTCTGCATGTGTACTCTACCTCAAGGGGCTACGAATTCAGTAGCTCACATGATGAATGCCATGCATAAAGTGTTGAGAGACTATATTCCTCAATTAACCCTTCCTTTCCTTGATGATGTACCAATCAAAGGATGTGAGTTCATGAGAAGAATGAAGAACTCAACGAACTTGGATGCTGCAAGTTTGTTTCTGATCATATTAATGATTGTGCTCAACTCTTGTCTAAATTAGAAGAAGTCTATCTTACTCTTTTAGGTGCTTAATCTGTTTTTGGAGTCAAAAAAGTTCTTGTGGTAGGGCATATGTGTGGTCCATATGGCCGAAAGCCTTCTCCATCCAAGATTGATGCTATCAGCAAAATGCAGGAAATATGCACAAATGTTTCGAAGGTGAGAAGATCTCTTGGTGCATATGTCTTCTACCTTATTTGGATCCCACATTTTGCTCATGTTGCTAAAAATCTTTATCAACTGCTAAGGAAAGGCCAAAAGTTTATATGGGAAAAAGAACATACTCAAGCTATTCGAAAACTAAAGAAATTTTTTATTTTAGCCCCCACCTTAAAGAGGGCTAATTACTCTAATGGACAGCCTATTATACTCACAGTAGACACAAGTCCTATTGGAATAGGATGGGCAGTCGATCAAGATGACCTTGAAGGCAACAGATATGCAATTCGCTTTGGAGCGAAGGTTCTTAATGAACGACAAAGAAGGTATGCTCAAATTAAAAGAGAACTTTGGGAGTAGTAACTGCATTGAAATGTGACCGGGATTACTTCATGGGTGCACATGTAATAGTTGAAACAGATTGCCTTCCCCTCTTGGGCATGATGCCAACTGTTCCACTCCCGACATAGCTATGGTAAGGTGAATAGCCTATATTAAATCCTTAAATCCTGATTTGAAACATATTGCAGGAAGAGATAATCCAGTTGTTTGCTGACATGCTTTTGCGTGCCAGTTATAAGGATGAAGAAGAAATGATGGATGAGGAAGAATCAGAGTCTATATTTGCTAAAAATGATGCTGTAAATGCAGGTTCAAATTTGAAAACAACAAGTACAGCTGTACCTAATGATGGTTTAGCTGTCAAAAATGCAGGTACAACAATAATTATAGCAAGTACAATAGGTTCAGCTGCTGAAACAAATTTTACGTCAGCAAAGAAAGAATAAGCAACCAAAGAAGGACAGTGGGCAGCTGATAGACAGCATGCTCAATGTTTTGTTATGGTTTATTCACACTTTAAAGAAGAATATTATGAAGATGATTGGCTAAAAATTGGCCAATTTTTTAGTACTATGAAAAGAAGGAAGATTGGACTAATGAAGAGTTCAAGAGAATCAAGAGAAAAGCTTATGGCTTTTTTCTTAAAGATGGCTACCTTTGGAGGCATGCGAAAAAGAAAGGAAGGGCACATGTTCGAGTCTTAGGAGAAAAAAAAAACTCAAAGACAGGTCATGCAAGAATTTCATGAAAGCCTATTGGCTGGTCATAGAGGCATATGGGGCACTTTTGCCAAAATAAAAGAGAAATTTTGGTAGCAAAACATGTATAAAGACATTGAGCATTTTGTTAAATCTTGTCATGTTTGTCAAATGTACTCTATGGTTAAGCATAGAGATGGGCTTCAGCCTACCTTTCCTTTATCCATTCGCTATAGATGGGTTTTTGATTTAGTAACCATGCCTATATTTGGAACATGAGATATCTACTACTTGGTAGGGAAGATCTCATAAATCAAGTGGAATGAAAAACCTTGACAACAAAGTCTACTCAAGTTGTTTGTAGATTTTTACTTGAAGAAGTATTTTGCATGTATGGATGTGTTGCCAAAGTAACTGCTGATAGAGGAGAATTGGATGCTGATGAGGCTCGCCATTTCTTTGCTCAATTGGGAATCAAGCTATCTCTTACATCAGCCTACAACCCTGAAGGCAATGGTAAGAGCGAAAGAGGTCATTAACCAATTCTTAAAGCTTTAGCAAAATCTTGCAAAGGAAAGATGAGGGAATGGCCTAGAATGCTACCATTTGCATTATGGGATGATAGAACTACCCATAGTGCAGTAACAGGTTATATGCTAGCTAAACTAATATATGGACAGCCACGTATTATGCCTATTGAAGAGTCCATTGTCACATGGAGTATCTTACCTTGGGATGAAGGCATGAATAGAGAAGAATTGCTGACTTTGCGCATAAGGCAACTTGAAAGAAGGCCAGAAGATGTCAAGACAGCCATTGAAAGGCTTAAAATAGCAAGATTAAAGAATAAGAAGAGGTTTCACAAGCATCAACTCTGTCCAAGAGCTATTCAAGAGAATGATTGGGTACTTGTCTATGATAGCAGCCTGGACAATCAATATAGTGCTCATAGAAAGTTAGCCAAGCGATGGTTTGGACCATATGTAGTAAAAGTAGTACATAATAATGCTACTTGCTCTTTGGCTGAAATGGATGGAACCATGGTAAAAGTACCAATAGTCAGGAAACATATCAAGCTCTTCAAACGAAGAGAATCTTCAACTTATGAACTTGATGACTTGGATATGAGCCATCTACTTGAAGACAAGCAGGAAGAAAAAGACTTAGAAAATGAAGATGAAGATATATTAGAAGAAGACCCTCCTTAAACCTGTAATCTTGTGAAATGGCACATGTCGGAGGATGTGTAGGTTAGGAGGGGGTGAATGTCAAAGAGTTTATTGTTCATAATATAAATCATGGGATTTTTATGAACACAGAAGAACTTTACTAGGATTTATATGAGGAATTTGCATACATAATTCAGTCATTGTTACCCAAAAACCAACTTAGTTACATAAGTTCTTTTGTATTTAGCATACAATTTTCAGTTGTACCATGTATATTGATAAAAAAATAAGTCTATGGGAACCTACAACTTGGTCAGCTGGAAGAAATAGATAGTCTGCAAGATAAATCAAATTGATTCAAGTGGAAAATATGGTTAGAAATTATGAAAAATGCCAAAAGTCCACTAGG
The DNA here is from genome assembly GCF_053477565.2 of Lygodium microphyllum. Lineage (NCBI taxonomy): Eukaryota > Viridiplantae > Streptophyta > Polypodiopsida > Schizaeales > Lygodiaceae > Lygodium > Lygodium microphyllum. The sequence goes on from NC_141145.1 coordinate 3,709,103, forward strand.
TTCATGGGGGACATGAAGTAATGAACCAAAGTGACCTAAGTAGGTCAAAAAGTAAAGTGGAACTGAGCAGGATGTAGCCCGCAATTTTTGGCGCAAAATGCGGGCCTGCACAACCTGGAGCATCTGGAGAAAACTGGGAGCTATGGTGCATGCTTTGGAGCATGCAAATTGAAGATAAACTAGAGTTGAACATGAAGATACAAACAAGGAAGGTGAGAGCTCCTCTTACCCGTCTATTTGTTCTGACAAAAAATGCATGGTATGACAGTCTATAAAAGGGGGGAAATTTGAGAGAAAAGTATTCAGCCTGCTCTTATGTATGTCTTCTCTCATTTTATTTACCTCATTCATGGTCCAATGAAGCCCGACTTGTACCCAAGTACTTGAGTGACTTTGGGGCAAGAAAAGGGGGAGGATTTTGAAGGTGTATGGCCTGTTATGGGCTAAAAAAACTAGTCATAAACAGGGCAGCCCACTATTCTTGTCCATTTTGATGAACAAACAAGTGATTCATGTGATTGAAATAGAAGAAATTGACCTCTTAACATCAGGGCTTTACCCATTAATGATTAGAGGAGCTTATTCATGAGTTTATGTACAATTTTTGAGCTTGATTATGGGCTGGAATTTTCTGTTTTAAAACATGGATGAAGTTAAAATTATGCTCCATCAATGCATTTAATGTACTATTGGTCCATATCTTGAATGTACTTGAGTCTACCATCAAAACACTAGTTTCTTGGAGTTGTAATCCATCTATGTACATGAGTTAAAAGCCATTTGAACTTGCATTTGGATTAAAAATTTGAGAATATACTTTTATGTAATGGTTTATTTTTCCAAATGCATTTGATGTTATCAAGATAGTGACATTCATTCCATTCATATATGCTAAATACACAGAAAAAGCTTGATATCTTCTTCTTCAACCAAGTCATTTCTAAAACCCGAATCTTGTCAAACTCCATTCTTTTTCCATTCTCCAAACCTTGAATCCCATACTCTTCTTCTTCTCTAAGACTCGATGGTAGAACTTCAACCCTTAACACGACGACAAAGAGCCCTCGAGGTATACTTTCAGCCCATGTATGGAGGATGGGGCTGAAAATGGACTAGGACCAAAACTGGTACAAAATAGGTGGCTGTCTAGATGCAGAGTGCAGCCCAAAACAGATGTCATGGTTAAGTTCCAGCCAATACGGTCTCCTTGAGGTGTGGAAATTCATCCAATATAGATGCTGGGTGCCAAGAGGCTTCCTCTATTGGTAGGCCTTTCCATTTGATTAGGTATTCATGTATGGAATGGTTGCGGAGTTTCTTTTCACATTGCCCAATGACCCCTTCAGGAATGTACTGAATAAGGCCCTCCTCATCTATGGGTGGTCGCTCCTCTACATGATCTTTGGGAGTGCCAATGAAAGGTTTCAATTGGCTCACATGGAAGACATCATGGATCTTAGTAGTGGGAGGGAGTTGGAGATGGTAAGCCAAGTCCCCGACCTTCTTAATGATTTTGTAGGGCCCATAGTAACGATGTGCCAACTTGTTGCAAGAATCGTCCTTTAGTGTGGCCTAACGGGACTTGGGGACCTTGAGGAGTACCAATTCACCCTCTTGAAAGTCAAGGGGTCTTCTTTTTGCATCAGCATGGATCTTCATGTGCTCTTGAGCCCTTTTGAGGTTTACCTTGCATTGTTGAAGTAAAGCTTGCATGTGGCCCAACTCTTCTTTTCCAAGGGGATTGAGCTTTTCATTGAACATCACAGTAGGAAGGGGCACCCGATAACCATAAAATGCTTCGAAGGGAGAGACTCCAATGCTCGAATGAGTGGAGTTGTTGTAAGAAAATTCAGCCAAGTGCAGCCATACGTCCCAAGAATTCTGCACATCATGACAAAAATGTCGCAAATAAGTTTCAAGCCATTTATTGACTCTCTCGGTCTGCCCATCCGTTTGGGGATGATAGTAGGCTGTGGACGGAGCCAATTTGGTCCCCATGGAGCTAAAAATTGTCTGCCAAAACTGACTCATAAATTTCGTGTCCCAATCATGTACTATGACTTGGGGTAAGCCATGAAACTTAAAAACATGCTCCATAAACTGAGTGGCAACTTGAGATGCTATAAACTGGGATTTTGTAGGGATGAAATGGGTTGCTTTAGTGAGTTAGTCAACTATCACATATATGCTATCCCAACCCTTCTTGGTTGTAGGTAAACCATTGATGAAATCCATGGCAATGTGGGTCCATTTTCCTTTGGGGATAGGTAAAGGCTGCAATAATCCACCCAGTTTAAGAGTGCTATCTTTATTTTGTTGGTAAGGCACACATCTAGACACAAAGTCTTTAAGATCCCATCATAGGCCTTTCCAATGAAAGCTTTTCAAAACTCAGTCATCTGTTTTGAAGACTCCTAAGTGGCCAGCAATCGGTGAAGAATGCATCTCTTCAAGGATCCTTTGGGTGAAGGGAGAGGCATGGGGAATCACAATATGGCCATGGATCCAAATATTGTGGAGCTGATATGGGGAATTGTCATCCATGACACCTTGCTGTAATTTCTGGAAAAGAGGGTTGAATTCAGCATCAAGCAAGTATGCCTCTTGGAGCTCTTCAATCCAATCATGGTGGAGTTCAATGATGGATGAAACCTTGCATGCCCACATGCGAGAGAGTGCATCAGCCACTACATTGTCCTTGTCCAGGTGTTGGTAATCTCAAAGTCATAGTTTTGTAGGGTAGCCACCCATCTATGTTGTTTGGGAGTGAGGTTGGGCTGAGTCAAGAAGTATTTGAGCACACGGTGGTCACTTTTCACCTTAAATCTGCTACCACACAAGTAGTGATGCCACTTTTTGATAGCATGAATGACTGCCAACATCTCCTAATCATAGACATGCAACTCTCTCTCTTTATCATCCAATTTTCGGCTCTCAAATGCTATTACCCCGTGTTCTTGCAGCAAGACTGCACCAATACCCCGTCCACTAGCATCACACTGGATGGTAAAATCCTTTGAAAAGTTGGGGCATACGTGGATGGGGGACTGAAATGAGCAAGTCTTTCAACTGCAGAAAATTGCGGTCAACCAATTCATCCCATAGGAAAGCCTCTTTTTTCAACTTGTCTGTTAATGGGTCTACAATTATGGCATAATGGTGAATAAATCTCTGATAAAAAGAGGAGAGGCCAATAAAACCACACAAGGAGGTAGTGGTACTGGGGTGGGTCACTCCCGAACACATTGCACTTTCTTAGGATCAGCTTGGATGCCTTTTCCACTAACAATGTGTCCTAAGTACTCAACCTCTGTTTGCATGAAGACACACTTGCTTTCTTTGGCAAATAGCTGGTGCTCTCTCAATACATCAAAAATTTGCCTGACATGCTTCAGATGATCATGCAGTGACTTGCTCTAAATGAGTATATCATCAAAGAATACCAACACAAACTGGAAAAGCCATGGCTGCAATATTTTGTTAATTAAGCTCTGAAATGTGGTGGGTGCATTAGTGAGCCCAAATGGCATGACAAGGAAATGGTACAAGCCACGGTCAGTTCGAAAGGCTGTTTTGACTTCATCACCCACCCTCATTCTGATTTGTTGGTAATCGGATCGCAAATCAATCTTGGTGAAGTAGTGTGCTCCCTTGAGTTCATCAAGCAAGTCATCAATTCGAGGGATGGGGTATCTATTTTTGACGGTGATCTTGTTGAGATCATGGTAGTCAATGCACAATCGGAAAGATCCGTCCTTTTTCTTAACCAATAGAACCGGGGAGGCATAAGGGGAAGAGCTAGGCTCTATGAATCCCATCTCAGTGAGTTCCTTGACTTGCTTTGCTACTTCCTCTCGTTCACATTTAGAGAGTCGATATGGGGGTTTATTGATGGGCTTGGCATGGGGCTTCAAGTCAATCGGGTGATCCACCGATCTCTGAGGGGGAACGGTATAGTGGGGGGCTGAAATAGGTCCTCATATTCAGCCAAAAGCGCTTTTAGTGCTGCATTTTACTTCCCCAAGGTGTGTTGGTCATCATTATCCTTATGCAAATGCAAGAAAAAGATTTGGGAGCGTTTCTTGAATTATTTTTTGAGTTGTCTTGCTGTTATAAGCTGAAAATCTGCATTTTCTTTGATTCCCTCCAAGCGTACAAGCTACCCATGCATTATAAACTCCATATACAGCTGAGAGAAGTCCATAGAGATTTTTCCCAACTGCTGAAGCCAATCACATCCCAAAACAACATCCAAGGGGCCCATATCAAGGGTAACTAAGTCTACCTTTGCATTGTAATTTTCAACCAGCCTGAGAGACACTTGTGTGCATACATGGGAGCTCACTTCCTCATTTCCATAGCTCCAAAATGGTTGTGCTCTGTCAAAAAAAGGTGAAGTCAAGGCAGGATGGCTCAAGACCTTCCCATGAAGAGTTCTTGCTGAAATTGAAGTTCTACTCCATAGCCATGGCTGCCCACAAGTGTATGCCTTCAAATCTTGCTTGTAATCTTCTTCCCGTGCTTCTTGATGACTGAAATCTTGAGCTAGGCTTGAAGAGGGACTCCCGGGGACCAAGAAAAGACCAAAATCTTCAAGATTTCTGAGCTTGATAAGGGGAGTCCAAGAGCTGAGGAAGATGCCTCTAATGTTGCCCAAGAATGTTGCCAAGAGCCAGGAGTGAGGTCAGAAAGGAGAGGAGGGCTGGGGGGGCTGTCCACAGCAGGCCAAGAAGCAGCCCGTTTTTTGCACCATAAATTTCATGGTTGCTCCTAGGGCTACAGGCCAGGGTAGATCAAGCTTATTGCTGCTCTATATGCTGCTCCAGCTGAAGGGAAGGCATTGGGATTAACCATTCTTGCTCGGGAAGAGGGGGGAAGCAAGATTTCTGAGGTTCTTGGGTTGGAGCTTCCATGGCAGCTTGGGGAAAGGAGGAGAGAGAATGTCTTCTTGAAAAGTAACTGAGTTTTTGGCCTTCTCTAACTGTGCTGCCCTCCTTTTTGCCCAAAACCCTAAAAAAACTTGCATGAAAATTGTGACGACCTGTCAAATTTGTCTGCTCGCCTCCAGATTTGTCCATGGTTCTTGGGAAAGCTCCAAGAAAGGCTGCCATAGTCTTCAAGAGGGGTGTCAGCCTGCCTGAGTACTCCTGTGTACCTATGAAAGAGATGTAGCTGGAGTTTTCTAACTGTGGGAAAGTGTGAGAGACCTATATCTATGGGAAAATAGAAGGATCAAGGACAAAGCTCTGATACCACTTGTAATGAAAGAGACCTAACTGTCCTAACTAAGGGGAAGGAGAGAGAGAAGGGCTGCAGAAAAAGAGGGAGAGGAGAGAGAAAGGCCAGAAGAAGAGAGAGAAAGAGGAAGAAAGGAAGAAAAACAGAAGGAAGAAGAAGAAGCCATGGAAGCTTGAGAAGGTGAAAAGAGAGTTTCTTGATAATTTTTGTCATGCCTCAAAATACTCTCTTACACCTTATATACCATCAGTGTGACTTGTAATCTTCCATGCCATGTTCCCGTGATCCTCGTTCATTACACTACTAATCTAGCCTTGTATGCCGATGTTACGCGAGCGGTGATCAAGAGCAAGCCTCTCTCACAACCCTATAACGAGACGTTAAGGAGTGCCGGTTGGGATAATTGACTTTGTTGGATACACAACACAACTTGAAAAATTCAAATATTTGATAAAACACCACAAAACAAGACTAAAAACAATGCCTTTTATAGCTCACAAAAAATTTAAAACCCGTATGTGGGTAGAGCATCACACAACCACACAATGGAAATACCAATAATTCAAAAGCAAACCAAGAGAAATATATTCTCGTACCTTCCAAATTCCAAATTGGCATGACAAGAGCTCACTCTAGCATGCGACCCTCCACTCTCCTCTCTCATAAAATACAATTGTAATCAAGATGGAAGGCCCTTAACTCTTCAATCTCCTCTCCTTATATAGTTTTCTATCTACACTCACACACATTAGGCTTCTTGCTTTCAGCTTTTGGCTTTTGCTTTTCTACTGCTTTTCACTATTTTCGTCTTTTCTGCTTTATGCCTGTTTGTAACTTGTTTGGATAATAACTTTGTCATGTGAACTCCGAATATAGTTGTTCGGGTACTCAAAACGATTGGAACACATCTGGTCGACAAGCCTATACGGACTGAATTATGAAATTCGATAAAAAATTAGCAAAAATACTGATGTTTGTAAATTGTATCATTTTTCTCCATCTTTTATCTTGGATGACTTATTCCCTTCCTTGGCCTATTGTGCTTGTAATTGCACACACTTTCACCATACATGTCCTCTTTTTCTTCAAGAAATACTCGTTGATGATGTAAAATGTACGATCTTTTCGTTGATCCTTGAGTCTTCAAAATATTCTCTGGATATGAATCTGTTTTTTTATGCAGTGTCCCTAGCAAGAATATGCTATGAAATGAACACCATGTCCAGTCTTTCATGATTTGGAAAAATATGCAATGTTGGATCCATGATATGCAACCAATCAATCGATGCTACACGCAAAAATATGTATGCATTGAAGAACTGTGCCTAGACTATCTAGATGTGATCGTGCGTCATGCAAAATGCAAACAAAATTCCTTGTTAATTTAAAATTCCTTATCCTCACCTCTCAACTCTCATAAAAAAGATATGATATACTCCGCTCCACCCATCCAAAATCTCACGATCACTCTAGAATTTGATGGTCCTCAAGATGTTGACCAAATATGAACAACCCTTCTCACAATTGATGGCGTCCTTCACGACCCTCGAACTCACCCAACCAACTAATATTTATTGACCTTTTTCTCCATCAAAATCTCAATATCAGTATTTCATGACTTTTATTGACGACTTTTCAAGATACACCACTTTTTTTCTCTTGAGACACAAATCAGATTCAGTTTTATTATCTTTTAAGAAATATAAAAAAGATGCCAAACTTCGTATTGGTCATCATATCAAGAAACTTCACAGTGATAATGATGGAGAATACTGATTTTGATTATTATTGTAATAATCAAGGTATTCATCATTAATATATGGTTCCCTGCTCTCCTCAATAGAATGGTGTTACTGAGCATAAAAACAGGACTATCCTCAATGTTGTGTGATGTATGCTCATTCATTCTAGCTTATCTAAATGTTTCTAGATTGAAGCGGTTTTAACAATAGTATTTGTCCAAAATCATCTTTCTATTTCTCCTTGTAAAATAGTGATTACTACTTAGACAGGTGAAACTCCTTCTATTTCATATTTTTGAACCTTTGGATGTATTGCTCATATTTATGTACCCAAAGAGACTCATAGAAAACTTGATTCCATTGGATATTCAAATTTTCCAAGGGGGTACAAGTTTTATGATCCATCCTCCAAGAAGGTTATCATAAGTCATGATGCTATTTTCAATGAGAAACTTATGAGCAACACATGGTCTCATGAGGACATTGGGAGGACATGGTCATATGGTCATTAGAGGACATTGATGAAAAGAAGTCATTACTCGTTGCTTTTCCTTTTCTATATGATGATGAACCTCCTACACAAGATAATATTGACTTTTCAAATCACAATTCATAACTTGTACCTATTATTGCTAATGATGACCATGGCATTGATCTCTATGTTGATCTTCCAATTGATAATCTCAACTTCCTTCAACAAGTAAAGAAGGTTTTATCTTTTGCATTTGATATGGTGGATCTTGCAGAAATGCACTCATGTCTTGGTATTCAAATTCGACGCTATCAAAAAAAGGGCGTTTTAATACTATGTCAAACAAAGTTCATTGACAATATTATTTAGAAGTTTGGTTTGGATTCTGAATATCCTACTAGTACTCCTTGTCTTATGAGCTCTACCAAAAACTCTCACTTTCTGCACCAGACAACATCTTAGTTCTCAATGCCTTAAACATTGGACTGTAGCCAAATGATTTTTGAAGTATTTGAAAGGCACTAAAGATTTTGGGTTGGTATATCGATGCCAACAAAACTCTAATTCTATGTGCTCACTTCACCTTTTGGGTTATACAGATGTAGATTGGGCAAGCTCTCACTTATCTATGCATTTTATAAGTAGAATTTGTTTCTTTATCAATGGTTGTCATGTTTCTTACAGTAGCAAGAAAGAACATTGTGTTGTTGTTTCCACTACAAAGGCTGAATATGTAGTTGCATCTTTAGCGGCGCGAGAGTTAATATGGCTTCAACAAGTTCTATTAGATATTGGCCATCGTCCTCGCTCCATCATACCATTTCGATGTGATAACCAAAGTGCCATTAGTCTTGCTAAAGACTATGCTCAACATAACAAGTCTAAGCATATTGCAATGCATTATCATTACATTTGGTATGAAGTAAAGAAAGGCATGATCATGATCGGACATTGTCCAAGTGATAAGATGATTGCATATATATTCACTAAAGGACTCAATGAAGTACGCTTTACTTTGCTAGACTTGGAACTTGGAGTTGTCTCAACTTCAATCTTTGGGAATTTATCTACTACGACATTGTAGTGCCATTGTACATACTCTTTGTAGGCACCATATACTTCACACATGCATATACATCTCAGAAGTCTTGGTCATCTTTGTAAATAAATATTCAATTTCACTTCACATGCACAGATTCACTTTACATACACAAAATAATCCTTCTTGATCATGGTTGTGAATTTGTATCTAGGAGTTGGGGTTTTTCCCTTGTGCTCCCCAAGGGTTTTTTCATCTGCAAAAACTGGAGACCTTTGTTTGAGCATATATATGTGTAGATTGTGATTAATATGAAATAGTCCTCGGGAGTCTACATGGTGTGTTTCTTCTCTCCCTCTCGAGTCTCTACATATCTTCTCTCTCTACATCTCAACAAAGACTACAATCATCATTATCATCTTTTATTGGAGTAGTGATCAAAAGCTTTTGATTGTAAAACTTACAAACAAAAATTTAAGTACATAAATGAAGGTTTCAAAACATTTTATTCATTTTGAAAGCCTTTGACTAGTTTCTTCCCTTTCTGCTTCGCCTCCGACTCAACTAATGGTAGTCCATAGGTACATTTTTAGGGATAATTTTATTTTAATTTTAAAATATAATTTATAAATCATTTTCTATTTTAAATACTTTTGTTATGCTAGAGGTCTCCCTCATACTTTAAAAGTATTTTTATAATTTTAGTCTCCCTTTGTATATGTGTGGATTAGAGACATGCCTCGCACTCTAGAAATAGGATATTAGGATTATTCATTTGCGTTATGTTGTATTAGAGGCTTGCACTTTCCTTCATAATACAAGCATACAATTTTCTTGGATTTTCTATTGCTAGTCCTCAAGACTTGCATTTGCATTCCAATAGTAAGTGTAAGCTATAAAACATCCATTTTTATGTCTATTAAAGGTTTGTATCACATTCTACGAATGGATTTAAACTTTGTGGTATTGTATACTTGTGTTGCGTTGGAGGTGCTCACACTAACTCACAATACAAGCATAGAAACTACCTAGTCTTTGCTATTTGACATGTGCACTCACACTCCAATAACGCATCTAGGTAATAAAAATATTATTGTTAAGAGTGCTAACACTTCAGCCACTCTTTAGAAAAGGATTTAAACTGTGATGCTTTTTCTTGTGTTCGTAAGAAACTAGTATTTCCAGTTACAATAAAAGTGTAAGAATCTTCTTGCATTCAAGTGATTTATTCATTGTGTTTGTTAAAGAAGGAAATATGTGTTAGAGTAATCTATCATTTTTGTATATTAAAGGCTTATGTCACATTCTCGAAATAAAATTGGATTTTGGAATACGTGTATATTTGTCATTTTGGAGTCCTTATTGGTGTGAAAATTTCTCTAATACAATAGAATAATCAAAATTTACTAATACTTATGGTGGATTTTGTGATAGCCTTAAGCCAAAATTCATTCAGATTTGACTTGGCTAATCTTCCTACCATGATGTCCTCCATTAAGCCCTTGGGGATATAGTTAATCAGCTTAACATAAGTGAACGTAGCATGGAAGATTTGGGTGGTGACTCTAAAATCATTGTCCTAGATAGCACTAAAGAGCAACCAATGTCCATGCCTAGGACGAGCTCCACCAATTCTTGTTGTGTAACTTTGGCAAGCATGATCTCCCCTTTTTTCTATGATGCACACATTGTAGAGGCCTTAATATCTAGCATGAACTCCCAAATGAAAGCCATGGAGCCAAGCATTTGTGCAAGTCCACTCATGACCTTGATGTCTTCCAATGAGTCTACACTGACTTAATCAGCAATTTGGCTATATCATTGCTTGTTATGGCCTTGTCTATCTTGTTCAACAAGAAAAGTTTCTAATTCCCCATGTTCCATAGCACAAGTTGAAGGTTGCACGCCTATTGTGGCTTCAAAGTAAAGAAGATTTTGTCATAGTTCGTCGTGTCTTTGATGGGTCTTACCTTTTGGGTGGAGCCATTTACATGGAAGAAATTTTTGTTGCTGAATGGTTGTTTTTTGTGGTTGATTGTTTGAGTTTGAAGATTTTTTGAAGTGTTTGGAGTGGTTTGAGTATGTTTGAAAGGGTTTATGTTGGTTTTTGATTAAATATGTTGTTCTGAAGAGTTCTGTAATTCTCTCTGTATGGTTCTGTAAGGCCTGATTTTCTTCTGTTTTGTTTTGTTTTGTTTCTATTTTGGTAGTTGAGATGGTTGAATGAATGTTTTGAGAGATGATTGAGAATATGTGAAAAGGTTTATGAGAGACTGAATTGGTTTTGTTATGTTTTTTATGGGTTTTGTTGTTCTTCTATAAAGTTCTGTAGCTTCTATGCTTCTATAGCTCTGTTGTTCTGTGGTTCTGTTCTATTTATTTCTGTTGAGTGTTATGATGGATGTATGGATGTTTTGGGAAGTGTTTTTGTCTTAGGAAAAGGATGAATGGAAGCTCTATCCAAGCTAATTGAGGTGAAGAAGTAACTATTGAAGATTTACAGAAGATTCACAGAAGGTTACAGAAGGATAGTGACAGAAGACAGATCTCACAGGACACTATGATGTCTTTGGTGCCCCTTCACATCTGACGTACCTTTTGGGAGGTGTATCCACGACCTAAGAAGTATTATTGTGAGTGATTATTGAGTGATTGTAGTGAGGATATGATGTACTATTGATGGAGAGAGAGAGAGAGTCAGAGATAGTCAATTCTATTAAAATAATGTAACTGTATATGAGAGATTGAGAGAGAGAACTATGAAGACATTGAAGATGAATAATATGTGATGTATTTCCATTCAAAGATGGTGTATTCCCTTGTGTTCTTTGTTCTATTGATGGATTTTGTGAGGATGTTGGAGAATATGGTTTTCTATCAAATTCGTGGGAGATATCTACTATGATGCTACGTGAAGAATTGTTGTTTTCTTTGTTTTGATGATCAAAGAAATGAAATAAAAGCTTGTTGATGTTACAAGATAGATTTTCTTGCAAGATAATTCTCTTTTCCTTGGTGTTCCTCTTGGGGCTCCATGTTTTTGGTGCGCAGCCGGGGAAACTTGCCATCAACAAGCACCAGAAGAGGCTGAAAATGAAGGAAATGGCATTGCCAAGAAGAGGAGAATTCAATGGATGTTTGTAAAGTTCCTTCTTCCACTAAAGAGTTGGAATTTCTCATAATAAAAGCCACTTTCCACAAGAAGTTCATCCCACAATGGCGGAAACACATCACCATCATGATGCATGCTTTATGTGGTGGACTGTTTCCTCTTCCTGTTGAAGCAGCAGAAACTTGCATCTTGGTGGCAAACTGTTTGGGAACAAACTGAAGAGTAGAAATAGAGAGAATAACCATCCATGGAAGATTTGGCATTCATTGAGAAGTTTCTAGACATCATCAAGTGGGAGATTGTGAAGAAGCTTCAGGAGTCTTGGTCTATAGAGGTTCACGAAGACAAGAAGGAAAAAAGTTGGAATTTGTTCGTGGATGCTCAACAGCAAGATACATGGGATGCTTGGTGCACTGACAATCTTTTGTTTGTCTAATTGGCAACCCACTGGAAGTTTGTAGACAGAGTGTTCTTTACAACATACACTGTTGAAACCATCAGAAGCTGGCATTACTATGATGATGGCACCACCACAATGCTTAGACGTATGCATTTTGACACCTTCAGAACCGAATACCTTCCTCTGTGCAGTGGCATGAAAGCAGAATTCAGAGACGTTGAAAAGGAAGAAGTAGAAGAAATGTTGGCAAGAGAGTCCTCCAGAGACTGAAGTCTTTTGTTATCCCTCTGTGGAGCACTAATAACATAGTGGAGCCAACCCCCTGATGAATGACGCAATAAAGAGGCAAGCGTTAGAACGAGTACAAAGGTACATGAGAAGAGAGAAGGCAAAAATCAAAGCTGAGAACTCCACTTCCAAGCCAGATCCGTCCTAGGAATATTGATGACAAGCCAGCGAATGTAGTCCCATTGCCAATTTTTAAGGGAGAGTACAATGAAGACCCCGATCTTCATGTAGCAGAGTTTATGGTAGCGTGTGTGGCTAACAATGCCAGAACCCCTGAGCATTGGTTAGCAATATTCCCCGCCACTTTCAAGGGCACGGCGTTTCAGTGGTATGAGAGACAAGCAATAGGAACTTTTGGCACATGGGACGACCTGAAGTTGGCCTTCCTCACTAAATTCAGGCGTGAAGGTTTTGAAGAGCGGATGCGAGAGGAATTTATGAATTTAAGTCAGTCCTCTGGAGAAAGAGTAGAAGCTTATGTCTCACGAATGGAATCCATCCTGAAGAGATGGACTAACCATAATCTAGATGATGGCATTCAAAAGGGAGTGTTTCTCAGAGGATTACAAGCAGAAGTCCGTAAGTTTTTGGAGCTGCAAAGACCAGCCACACTGCAAGCTGCAACAGAAGGTGCAAGACTGTACGATGAAGTGGAAGCTAGATTAGTGATGAATCCAGGAAGAGGAGTCCTACCTCCTCTAATGTCAGGAATGTTGTACCCACCAAATGCAATCCTAGGGACTGTCCCCTACCCCTACCAATAGATGCCCCCAGTATCATAGTACAGTGCACCAAATCCACAGTGGCCACAATCAATGCCTCAAATGATGGTTCAACCACAGCAACAATGGTCCCAACCAATTTCCCCAATGCCGAATCAGTACAGCAACAGTGGAACCCTACCAACTGGAGCCAACATCCAACAGTTCAAACATGAGCTGTAAATCAGAATCAGAACAGAGACCCCTCTGCACCAGCCCAACCTGTTTATGCAGTGATTACAGAGACTCCTCAAAACCCTATTTCCAGTGCCTCAGGGGGAGAAAGCTTGAAGGATTATTTATCCAATTCAATTGCAAATATAAAAAAGGAGTTGATGGATGTGATTACAGAGCAGCTACAGACGCTGAAAGTGAATACCGCTAGCATATCCAACGTTGCAGGAGCAGGAAGAGATGTGATGCGGTCAAATACTTGGTGTGGTAAGTGTCATCAAGCAGGCCATTTACTGAATGTATACAAAAACCAACCATTCCTGGAGCCTTCTGTTCCTACTATTTGCGGAAGAACCATATAGAGGATATTTGCTCGCTGAAGGAGATGCATGATAGGAGAAGGAAGGAAGAAGACGCAAGATTCAACTTGCTGGAATCCAAAATGACAACACAGGATATTGGACCAAAGCCTAGGGAGTTTGGTCCTAATTTCAGACCCAGAAGATTTCCATCCCAAAGTTGCAGAGGAAGATAGTCTGGCGGTGGTTAGAGATCAAAAGTGGAGTGTTACAGATGCGCAGAAAAGGGACACATTTCACCAAATTGTCCAAATCCCAGAAGGTCAATGGATTACAAGCCCTTATGCAGTCGATGCAAAGGAGAAGGCCACACTGCAAAAGACTGTCCAAGCCCAACCCTAGTGAAAAACAATGCTACTGATAGTCCGGTCAAGGCCCAAGAGATTACCTCCAATTTAGTGGAATTGGAAGCTGTTGCCATCACGTGTGCAAAGAAGAAGGAGCCACCTGTCCAAAAAGAAAATAATCTTCCTGCCATAATAGTGAAGTTCAATCTTCCAACAGAAGAACAGAATAGAACAGAGCCTTACAGTGCCGTACAGAGCATTGCAGTGCCACAGAGAGTCACTGAGACAGTTCCAGAGACAGGACCAGAAGTCCGGGAGATAGAAGAGGAGGAAGTGTCACAAGTGGCAGAAGAAGTCCCCATGATGCCCATGTTGGAAGGAAAAGGGAAAATGAAAATGGGTGTCGCCCCATTCCCTAACCAGTTAGAGAAGCCAGTGGATCCTATTAAGGAATACGATTTGGTCAGAGATCTAGATACCTTTAAACCAAACCTCACATTCTCACAATTGTTGGTGTTGTCTCCCAGTTGCCGAAAAAGGTTCAAAAGTATACTGACAAGAAGACGTGGATTAAGGATTGCTCCCTCAACAGCAACAAAGTCCAACAAAGCTCCAGAGCCTGTAAAAGAAGTGGATGTGGCTAACACCTTCCTAGATCTTGGTACCCCAGAGACTGGTATGTGGATAGAAGGCTGCTTTATTGCAAATGAACTGATTGATGGTGGCTCATTAGTGAACATTATGATGGATGTGACAATGAAGGATCTAGGCCTACAAGGTGTGCAACCAACTCAATGGCTCATCAGGCTAGCGGATCAGAGCAGAATCAAGCCTTTGGGCATTCTTCCATATGTGAAGACTACAGTGGCTGGCTAAGATTATTGGCTAACCTATCTGGTGGTGAAGCCAAACTCTTATGGTACATCCTACCCCTTGTTACTGGGCAGACCATGGCTTTTTGAAGCCAGAGCAAGGACGGATTGGTTCAAAGGAACCTTGACCTTGGGTAGAGGACCCAATAAAGTGGTGCTGAAGTTATATGGTGCTAAAAAAGGACATGGATCCACCTCTTTGGAATTATCTTCTAACTCCCCCAATGAGGCTATAAACAGAACATCAGCAGACGAAGATGTTGTCAAACAGATCCTTCCCAAGAAAACAGTGGCACAGTTCCTGACAGTAGGTACTGTAAGCCAACTTCCTCAAGATGCAAAGTCCTTATCAATGGGTGAATACTTCCTGCCTGAACCAGGAACGATTTCGAAAATCACTTCTGACAGTGAGATAGAAGCATGGATGTATTGCTCTCCCTGTTAATGGCCATATTAGAGCCAGAGATAGAGGCAGAAGGTGAATCAGAGGACCTGTTCTTCTCTTATAGAGCGCCTACAGAGGCAAAGCCGGAGTCTGAAGAGGATGATGATGAATCTGAAGAAGGAGACTTTGAAAGTGAGACAGAAGAAATCACTCCATCCACAGAAGGTATAGATGAGGAGGGAGTTCCAGAAGCTTCAGAAGCAGAAGACTCCATGCTGTGGGACCGAATAGCAATGGTACCCTTTGGATTGGTAAATGGATCTTTCTATACGCAGATCCTATATAAGAAGTGGATCAAGCAAAATAAGCTATCTTTTATCAGTGGTTCTTGTCGCACCCATCCACACTTGTCAACAAAGGATGATGATGATGCTCCTTGTCAACAAGTACCAGTCCCAAGGCCACAACAGAATTCCGAGAGCCCCTGTTTTGTAACATTCCTGGATACATCCTCTGAAGAGGAGCCCTCAAGCTCTAATGTAATTAACATTCAAACCAAAATCGAGGCAACCTAAGTCCTTACTGCAAGAAGACTTTGGGTCTAGTGGGACATCAGAAGAGGACACCACCCCCTTGAAGGAGTCAGATCTGTACCTAGAAGCAGTCCGTGGGACCTTCATCCGTGAAGTAGAATGTAAAAGGCAGTTAACCTTTGTGGATGCAAATGGCACTGAACGCCACTTGAAGGTGGGTAGTAGCCTACCAGAAGAGGAGTTGTCAACCTTGTACAACTTGTTGGAAGAGAATTTGGACGTGTTTGCATGGTCCTACAAAGACCTAAAGGGGATTGATCCCACAATATGTTAGCATCATATTGATTTGGAGCCTAATGCCAAGCTAGTACGACAACGACAGAGGCGAATGAATCCAAATTATTCAACTTTGGTGAAAGTAGAGTTGCTGAAGCTTCTGGAAGCCGAGTTCATCTATCCAGTGGCAAATAGTGAATGGGTTTCACCCATCGTGGTTGTACCCAAGAAGAATGGCAAGCTTCGTATATGTGTGGATTTCCGCAAGTTGAATTCCAAGACCAAGAAGGATCACTTTCCTATCCCTTTCACAGACCAACTATTGGACACAGTGGCAGGACATGAGCTTTATTCCCTTCTGGATGGATTCAGTGGATATAACCAAGTGCAGATAGCAAAAGAAGATCAGTCCAAAACAACCTTCACCACAGAATGGGGGACCTATGCTTACCGAGTGATGCCGTTTGGACTCTGCAATGCCCCTGCTACCTTCCAGTGAGTCATGATGGCCGCATTCCAAAATCATCTGCACGACTTTATTGAGGTATATTTGGATGACTTCTGTGTCTATAGTTTGATTCGTGAATACTAGGGACATTTGGAACAATGCTTTGACCGATGCCAAGAGTATGGGATCTCCCTCAACCCCGAGAAATGCATCTTTGGGGTCTCTTCTGGAGTTCTGTTGAGCCACATTGTCTCTGTACAAGGGATATCAACAAACCCTGCAAAGAGCGAGAAGATCGCAGCTCTGACAGCACCCACCAACCTCAAATAGTTGAGGGGATTCCTAGGCCATGTGGGTTACTACAGAAGGTTCATAGCTTATTTTGCAACAAAGGCAACCTCCTTGCACAAGCTTCTGAGGAAAGATGCAGAGTTTATTTGGACGGAAGAATGTGACAAAGCCTTCAATACTCTGATACAGTGTCTGGTTGAGGCACCCATTTTGCAACCTCCTGATTGGACGAAAGAGTTTCATGTACACACTGATGCATCAGTTGAAGGGCTAGGTGCTGTCCTATGTCAAAAGGGCCCCTCCAAATTAGATCAACTGATATATTATGCAAGCCGAAAGGTCACTGATAGGGAACAAAACTAACAGAGCTTGAGTGCTTGGCAATGGTGTTTGCACTGGAGAAGTTTTTCCACTACCTACTGTCTACCCACTTTAAATTTTATGTGGATCACGAGGCCCTGTCCTTCCTAATAAACAAAGCAAACGTGAAAGGATGAATGATGAGATGGCTCCTTCTATTCTAGGCGTTTGACTTTGAGGTAATTACCAAACCTGGTCCTTCCCATGTTTTGGCTGATCATCTGTCGCGTATCCCGCAGATTGCAAACGAGAAGCAGGATGATCCAGTCCTCCCTGATGCTTCCCTATTCCTCGTAGAAACTATAACCCCCTAGTACGCAGACATTGCCAATATGTTGGCAACCCAACAGTACCCTCTTGGCATTTCTAGTCAGGAAAGGAAGAAGCTTATGTTAGAATCAGCCCCCTACACCCTGTTAGGCGGTGCACTATACAAGAAAGGAAAAGATAAAGTGTTCAGAAGATGTGTTGCAGGAGATGAGATTGGGATTGTTTTGAAGGCTTGCCATGACGAGTCGTGTGGGGGCCACTTTGCAGGAGAAGCTACAGCCAAGAAAGCTCTACTAGCAGGTTACTGCTGGCCGACCCTCCACAAGGATGCATATGATTACTATAAAAGATGTGATGCTTGTCAGCAAATGGGGAAACCCACCAAAACAAGTGCCATGCCATTGCAACCTATCCTTCCTTTGAAACGGTTCGAGAAGTGGGGCATCGACTTTGTTGGCCCAATCGATCCTCCCACCAGAAGGAAACAGAACAGATACATCATGGTATGTACGGATTATGTTACTAAGTGGTGTGAAGCCAAAGCTCTAAAACGGGACGATGGTAATAGCATGGCCCTGTTCATGTACGAGAATATCATCACCCGTTTTGGTAGTCCCCTAGAGCCAATAAGTGACAAAGACACTCATTTCATTAATAAAGTCATGGAAGAGTTGACATAGTTGTATAAGATCCGCCATCGCAAGTCCACTCCTTATTACCCTAGAGCCAACGGCCAAGTCGAAGTCACCAATCACATCCTCTACTCGATCTTGACAAGGACAATTGCCGCACATCGTCGTGATTGGGATGATCGACTTACAGAGGCCCTCTGGGCGTACAGAACCTCCCATAAAGCAGCTACATGACAAACACCCTTCCAGCTGGTGTATGGTACAAAAGTTGTTTTCCCTGTTGAACTGGAATTGCCCTCTTTGCGAGTGGCTATTAAAGAGCGTTTGGGGGAGGATGATTCACTGCAACGCCATCTCCTGCACTTGGAATGTTTGGACGAAACTCACAGGATGGCTTTACAGTGCATGGAAACCATGCAAGCTCGACGTAAGGCTTACCATGACAGCTTCATCAAGCACAAGGAGTTCAAAGAAGGTGATTTGGTCCTAGCCTATGATTCACGATTTGGCAAGTTTCTTGGCAAGCTCCAACAGCGGTGGATGGGCCCATATAAGATACTTGTTGTCAACCCTAATGGCTGTATCCAAGTGCAGGCCGTTGATGCCTCTGATGATCCCTTCCTGATCAATGGATATCGCCTGAAGAAGTATTTCCCTCCTTGGGAATCTTGACAATCAGAGTCACCTGATTCTTTCCCCCGTCGGCGTGGCACTGTAACTCTTATGCTACTTCTGATAGCCATTCTTCAGCCACTCCTGATGAGGTGGACGCAACCCTCTATCCCCTCAGCCCCACCTTCCAGCCCTGATCTCTTATCCTCTATTTTCCACCAGTGGCAGTGGCAAGGATGGTTCTGACAAATGGTATTTCCACCATTCCCTTGCTTAATTCGAAAAAAAAACAAAAAAAATATACATATCGGTCATCGGAGAAAAGGACTTCGGTCCCTGTCATGCCGACCTATTCTTCAAGAAAAGGTGGAGACACCCTCGGGAATAGGGGAAAACAAGAAAAAAGAAAAGAACAAAAAGAAAAAGAAAAAAAACAAAAAAACAAGACAAGAAAAAAAAATGTTATGGGAGAAAAGGAAGAAATTCCCTGTCATAGCAGGCCTCGTTCTAAGAAAAGGTGGTTAACACCCTTGGGCGAGAAGCTGGCTGTGGAAAAGGTGGCAACACCCAGCAGTCCAAAAAGTGGATTCATCAATTGACATCCCCAGGATCCAGTTCTAAAGCTGCCTCCCTTGGTACGTTGTGTCATGTGCCTTTCTGCAGAGCGTTTGACAGTCCTCTAGTAGACGCCATGTCCTATGTAACACAACATTCGATCTGATGGCTACCTCCCTAGGTACGCCTCTTCAACAACTGACGACGCGATCTTCATCGACAAACAATCGAGTGACGCGAGCTTTCATCCTAACCGGATGGGGAAGTGAGGATGGTTGCCCTCTGTAACTATCAACAAAGAGTGAGACAGAGGGTGGGGTGAGTGACCAGTATTTTTCCTTTAAATCAAATGAGAGGTGAGAAGTGCGAATGAAGTGTTGCACGCACGTGATGGGCCTCTCAATGCACAAAGCATGATTTGTTTTTGTGCACTGCACCATAAGGTTCCCTGGCCTTCCTTCTCGCACCGTATGCCGACACTGGGTGGGATGCATAGTTGCACCATCAAATGCGCACAAGGCATACAAACTTTGCATAAGTGACCGTGAGGATTACATCAAAGGGTTTCAAGACATGGCTGCCCCCTGTATCTTTCAACAGAGCGTGAGATAGAGGGTGGGCTAAGTGTGATTGGAGTTTCTTCAATCGATTACCGCGAGGTGAGGATTGAGGGATGTTACGACCCTTGGCGCAAGGTATGTTCTCTTTTCCCTATGCACCCACGGGGTGGGTTTCTGCCATCATCACAGGACACGTCACCCTGTTCTATACACTGCACTGTAAGGCTCACCTGCCTTCCTCCTTGCAACTATGGCAGATGGGTTGGACTCACTGATGCACCATCAACTGTGCACCTTGGCGTACTCCTTTGTACCATTCCTTTGTCAATTCCTAAACCGAGTGTGAGATATGGGTTTCAATCATTATTTATCGAGTGATGTTCGTAATGGGGCGAGTGACTGTTCTCTCATCCCATCTGAGTGTTGTAAGCTGAGTGACTCTCCTTCATCAACGATACCGACTCGATGAGACTCATCCACCAGCTACCTCCCTGGGTGCTGCCATGTGATCCCTGCCACGAAGGACGTGTGCTGTGAAGATACCTTGGTACCTCCTGCAGTCGACAACGACAGTGGACGTGTCATCGACAGTCAACTTTGATTCTCGACAACATGGGCCAAGTTTTTCTAACCCTACACTTTTTGTTATCAGTGATGTTCATGTTTTAAGTGTGGGGACGTTAGTGGTTGGTCTGTCATGTGGTATTAGGTCCGTGTTGATCAGTCAACCCTACCCGTTAAGGTTTTAAGTGTAGGGACACATCCCTGCGCATCTACCTTGCATACCACCCTGCATATGCCTCACTTTGCTCATGCATGTATGCCATGACTTTCTGTTACACTCCTGGGGTCCCTTCCCCACCCACCCGTCCACTGTCCCCCCTCCCTTGGGGATGTTCCTCCTTCATTTTCCTTTCTCCCTTATTTTGTTGTGCTTCTAAGTGAACGCACCCTACGTTCCCCCAAATTCCAATCCAAACTTATAGCCCTGTTCATCCCTTTGAACTATTCAATTTTCCTTTTTACCTACCCCTGTTCCGATGCACGGTTCTCGAGTTATTAATTTTTGAAGCATTTTGCGCAAATTAGATGGTTTTCCATGTGAACGTGCTTTTCTTGCTTCAAAACAGTGATCTGACATCATAGCCCTAACAATCACTTTCCCCCTGACATTTTTTCTTTTTACTCTGTGTCATTTCGATGCACGGTTTGTCCATTATTAATTTTGCGGTTTTTCGGGACCTTTTCATGCATCTTTTTTATATTTTTCCATGTGAACCTGCCTTGTTTGCATCGGAATTCAAGTTTGACTTGACAACCATGTCCACCACACCTTTTCCTACATTTTTCCTTTTTTCTCCCCCTTATTTCGACTTTTGGATTTTTAATTATTAATTTTCAAATGTATTTTTGAGTGTCTTTTTGGTGTTTTTTGCATGTGAACGCCTCCGAACCCTATCGGAACTACGTTTTAACATGACAGGCTTGTGAAACTCTATCCTCTGCACATTTTCTGTATTTACTGCACTTCGTTCTGATGCACAGATCGTTCCGTATTAATTTTCGAATCCCTTTTCGGGTTTGTTTTTTGAGTTTTTTCCATGTGAATGCATCTTATATCAGTGGAAACGGTGTTTTGACATGATAGGGTTGTCGGGCACATTCTTCTGCACATTTTTCCTTTTCCCGGCACTTCATTCCGATGCACAGATCTTTTGATATTTATTTTCGTTTGCGTTTTTGGACCCGTTTTTTGCGTTTTTTGCATGTGAACGCCCTGTCTTCCCCCGGAACCCCCGTTGCACTTTTTTGCTATCTTCCCCCTGCCGTCTTGCACAATTTTTTTTTTACATCATTTCGTTTCGACGATCGGATTGGGCGATATTAATTTTTCCTTGTTTTGACGTGTCTCGCGCGACTCGTCCCGCGCATGAACGTGCCTGTTTTCGATTTTACATATCTCCACATACCCCCATCGCGTATGCGTACCCCGTGCCGATGTCTCGATGCCATTCCGATCTCGCCACGGTAAATTTTTTTACCCCGCCCCGCGTACGCACGCGGGAGGAGGGCACACCTTTCATTTCTTTTTTCTATTTTTTAATTTATTCCTTAATTTCTTTATTAATTAATTTAAAATATTAATTCCCCTCCCCCTCTCGCGGCCGTTACCCCTTCTCTCTCCCCCCCTCTTTCTTTCTATCTTTTTTCTTCTTCTTATTTCTCTCTCCCCGTAACCCCCTTTCTCTCTCTCTCTTCCTGCTTCCCTCCCTCCTCCCTCCCTTCTCTCCCTCCTCCTTCCCCCACCCTCTTATGTGCGGCGTCACGAGGGTGTAGTCCTGGGATGTGTCTATGTTGTCCCGCTTTTGGATTGAATAATACAAGAGTATACCTTGAGCTCATATCGTGTTACCTTTCTGTGCCATGTTGAGTGCGTAACGAGTGCAAGTTTATCACACTTGGTATCAAAGCAACTCTTGCTCGGAGTGAAGGAGTGCTCACAGAAGCAGGAGGAAAGATCCAGTGCCCCGAAGAGATCGAAGTCGTAACGGCCCACAGCGTGACGCCCCCCAACGCGTCGCCCCGGCGTGACGCCCCCAACCTCGACATCCCACCATTTGAAGATGTGACGCGGCTTCCCCGCAGCACGACCCACACCACCACAGGCGAAACACGGCTTCCCCGTGTCGACACCACCACCAACCACATGGAGGAAGAAAGGGAGAACATCACCCTCTCGACACTGGAGGAGAGGAAGAAGAGTAGGGGACAAGAATGGAGAGTGGCCCAAGAGGAGAAGGTGGCCGGAGGAACATGCAGACGAAAGAGGAAGAGGAAGAAAGGAGGAAAAAACTAGAAGTAGAGCAGGGCTATAGAGAATGGGTCAGTCAACAACAAGAAGAGGAGAGGAGACACCGAATGCAAGAGGAGATGGATAGAACGGGTAGAGAGGAGTCATCTAGGAGGGTGCAAGATACAAGGAAGGAGAAGGAGAAAGTGTTGAGATATCGAGCTCCACTCGTGATACGCCAGGGTGACCGTTGTGTATTTATGTCACCGACTTGTCAGTTGCAGACGCGGTTGGTACACCGCCCATGAATAATAGCTACATGATAGCTATCCTTATCTACTCTAGTTCGTGGCTCAGTTAGTATGCCACCTTAGTTAGTTGAGTTTGGTTTGAGACCCATATATAGGGTTCTTCTATTTCTTTGTAAGTGAGTTCTTTTGGCTTACGCAACTAAGAAGAGGAAAACTATTTTCAGCCTCCACCCTTGTGTGTATTCCCCCATTGTGCAAGCAAGAAAGCTTCAAGTGAGACTCCTTCCTTCTCTCCCACAATCTTGACATGGTATCAGAGCCTTGTTCGTGGTAAGGAGCTCAAGGAAGCAAGCCAAGCTCGCGGTGTTCTGGTAAGAGGAGCAGTGTTGCTTTCATTTTTTATTTTGGGAGCAGATCTTTGCAGGTAGCACAGCCGGAAAGTGCAGGAGTGCATTGTCTCAGGTTGAGACGCTCTTCGCGGTGAAGCAAGAGGGCAGTATATGCTGCGGGGTAGGGCTTTAGCCCTTGGCGACCTTGTTTTTTTTATTTGAGGCCATTTCGGGGCCTGTTTTGGAGGCGGAAGTTTTCTGCACGTACTCAGGAAATGGCCCAGTTTTATGCTGTGTAGCCACTGTTCTACAGGTCGGTGAAAAGTTACTGTAGAAATTGCATCGTATGCTTGTGCGCAGAGACATTGGGAGTTACAAAATCATCCCTGTTGCCTGTTGATGCAAAATCGCCACTAGGAAGTGACTGTGTGGTCAAATACCACTTTCGCCAGTTTTGCAGATTTTCCCTTGTGAGGGTGAAGCTGTGTTTTTTGCAGTGACAGAATTTTTTGCAGTGTTCTGTAATGGCGTCTGATTCTCTTTCACAGATTGTCACTGAAAAGCTTGACAAGAACAACTTCCAAGCATGGAAGTTTAGAATGACGAATTTCCTTATGGGAAAAGGATATTGGGAATTTGTTGCAGGAAATGAAGAAGAACCAGTTCTTCCTGAGGTTCCCAATCAACAGCAAATGCAGGCATTTAAAGCATGGCATGAGAGAGCCAAGAAAGTTATGTACTGGCTGTCTATCAGCATTTCAGACTCTATGATTGTGCATATTCAGGATGCAAGTACGTCAAAGGAGGCATGGGATACTCTGTCAAAAATGTATAGCACAAATACGCAAGCGAGAAAAATGCAGTTCAAGCAAGAGTTGCACAATGTGCAAAGAGAAAATATGAGCATCAATGACTACCACATGAAGGTGAAGAAGATCGCAGATGCAGTTGCTTCCATTGGGTCGCCAGTGGAAGATGATGATTTAGTTTATGTGACCTTGAATGGTCTAGGAAAGGATTATGCACAGTTTCGGACATCCATTTCAGTTCGTGAAAGATTTCTTGATTTTGAGGAGTTGATTGCTCTTCTAATTTCTGAGGAGCAGAGAAATGGTGGTGCATCTTCTTCAGGAGGAACTTCAAAAGAAGCTGTCTTCTACTCAAATGCTGGAAGAGGTAGAGGCAAAGGTAGAGGAGGCCGATTTGGAGGCCGTGGCAGAAATCAGAATATGCAGCAAACTCAAGAAAACCAGTCCTATGGAGGAGGACGTGGTAACTCTAGAGGCAGGGGGATCCAAAGAGGTCGTGGTGGATGGCAAAGAGGCCAAAATGCAAACAGTAATGTTGAATGCTACTACTGTGGTAAAATGGGTCATATGGCTAAAGACTGCTATAAAAAGCAGAATGACATCATGAATGGAAAGCTGCAACAAGGGAATTATGCATCTTCTAGTAGACAGGGTGATGACAGAAATGAGCACTTGTTTATGGTGCAGCACATGAACAATTCTGTGACAAGTGCAGAAGAAAGCAATGATGTGTGGTATGTTGACTTAGGTGCATCAAACCACATGACAGGTCATGCAGAATGGATGGAGGATGCAAGGAAAATGGAAAAACCAGGATTTGTGGAGACTGGTGATGATACTGCACATCCTATTGTGCAGATTGGAAAAATTCCTTTGTCTATGCAGGATGGAAAAAAGAAATACCTGTCCGATGTATTTTATGTCCCGAATATCACCAAGAATCTAGTTTCTATTGGTCAAATGGTTGAGCAGCGTAGCTACATGATAGCTATCCTTATCTACTCTAGTTTGTGGCTCAGTTAGTATGCCACCTTAGTTAGTTGAGTTTGGTTTGAGACCCATATATAGGGTTTTTCTATTTCTTTGTAAGTGAGTTCTTTTGGCTTACACAACTAAGAAGAGGAAAACTGTTTTCAGCCTCCACCCTTGTGTGTATTCCCCCATTGTGCAAGCAAGAAAGCTTCAAGTGAGACTCCTTCCTTCTCTCCCACAATCTTGACAGAAAGTAGTAGAATTAGGAAGCAAAAAGAAAGACAAGAAGAAGGAGAAGAAGCACCATCGCAAAGAAGAGGAAGATAGGAGTAGTTCAGAAGATGATTATGGAAAATTCAAGATGCCCCAACCCGCCAAGTACAAGGGAGAGAGAGATGGGTTGGTTCTGAAGAAATGGATCGCAGAAGTGGATAGGTACTTAAAGTATTCAAGAATTACCGAAGACAGGAAGGCGGAAGTGGTAGCTATTTACTTGGAGGAGGATGCTGCCAATTGGTACCTGTTAGAACAAGAGCAGGGCCACACAATCTGTTCGTGGGAAGAACTCCAGGAAGAACTGAAGGACTACTTTATTCCAAAGATGGAGAGATTCAAAGTGAGAGATGAATGGAGGAACCTCAAGCAACCACAAGGAAAGATGAAAGAGTATGTCAGCAAATATAGGCAAATCATGTTGCAGCTACCAAACATGGATACTGACACTAAGCTACATGGATTTTTGTTTAGGATGCAAGAATGGGCTAGAAGAGATGTGGAGAGACAGGAGCCAACAAGCTTAGCAGAAGCCATGAGAATGGCCGAATGGCCAAACGACTGGTGGACCTGGAAGGCAGAAGAACAGCACAAGGGAATCAAAACAGGTTCAACAACAACTTCAACAACACCTTCAACAACAACAACTCCTGGAACTAGAGGCCCAATGCTTCTAGAGGGGCATTCACAGATACAAGGAGTCAAAACACCACTAACACCACGGCCGTATCCCAAACCGCATTAGTACCAAGAGGAGCAGCAGGGAGATGGGGAAACAATCACTACAGGCCAACCCCTAGCACATCATATGGGCCCGCAGGATCAAACACATCATGGTGGAGACCCCCAGGCCCTTCCACCGGCATCAGATGCTTCAAATGCGGGGGTCCACACTACCAAAACAGATACCCAATAGAAGACACTGCTTCATCGAGCGGATCAAGGGTGAATGCAACTTGTGCATATGGAGGAGAAGAACCACTACCACCGCGTATCCAGGAAATCCCAGATGGGAGTGAAGAGAGCATGGATCACCCAAGGGTAGGGTCAGTTAGTGCCCGATCCCAATGCATGGCAGCCAGGGTAGCAGTAGTCCACCATCTATACATCAAAGGCCAAATGGGCGAATGAAACCAACCTATCATGGTGGACACAAGAGCAACACACAGCTTCATGACACCACAGTGTGCAGCAAAACATGGATTGAAGCTATCAAAATCCCTAGAAGGATTAACAGTAACATTCGCACAAGGAGAAGCCAAGGAAGTAAAACAAGTCTTTGCATTCCAAGTGGAAGCCGACAAGTGGAAAGCGAAACTCAACTTCTTGGTAATCCCCATGGATGATTTTGAAGTGATATTAGGCCTAGAATTCTATAAAAAGTATGTCATTGCAATGTTTGGTAAGGGTGTGAATGAAATGATGCTAGATATGCAAGGAGAAGGCGTAAGAGTACCATGCAAAAGAATGCAGCTACCTGGTAGGACCCCAATCAAGGTGCAAATGAAGGAGAATAGCTAGGAGTATCATGCCAAACAGTAAAACCAACTGCAAACCAACCAAAGGGCTAGACCCAAAAATCACCAGTCCAAGGGACCGTTATCAGGCCATGTATCATGACATGCAGTGCAAAGCAAGTTGAGAAGTCAGTCCAGCAAGGAGATATGGTCTATCTGTGTATGATCCGACCAATTGAAGAAGAAGAAAATGGCAAGAAACCCAAACAACAGAAGAGGAACACAGAAGTGGCAGAAATACTTGAAGAATTCAAAGATTAATGCCAGCCGAACTACCCAAGGGTCTACCACCCAGACACCCCATTGTGTATGAGTCAAAGAAATTTACCGATGCTCAAACAAGGTGGAGAACACATGAGAAAGAAATGTTGATAGTCATCCACTACCTTAGAAAATGGAAGCACTATGTCCAAGACAAGCATACAATAGTCTTCACCGACAATATCTCCCTCAAATACTTCAAATCCCAACCCAAGTTATCAGCAAAGCAAGCCCGCTGGCTAGACTTCCTAGCTGAATTTGACCTAGAGATTAAGCACAAACCCGGCTCTACTAATAAAATAGCAGATGCCTTGAGCCGGAAAGCTGACCTGAAAGCTGTCAGTGTGGTCAGCAGCAACTTCATAGAACTTGTCAAAGAGGCCCTAGAACAAGATTAAGAAATGCACAAGATAATCAAAGATGTGGAAGCAGAGAAGACAACACATGGAATGTACACCTTAGAAGAGGGTATTCTATTTTTAGGCCAAGAGATTGTATATCCCCAACAATGTGGAATTAAAGAAACTCATCCTGCATGAGATACACGACGGCAAGATTGGAGGCCACAAAGGGCAAAGCAAAACCTTGGAGGCCCTTAGGAAGCACTTCTTTTGGCCGAACATGAAGGAAGAAGTGATAGACTACATCAAAACTTGCCCCACTTGCCAAATGGTCAAAGCACCAAGATCAAGACCAGCCGGACTACTACAACCATTACCAGTACCTAACCGCCCATGGGATGTCATCAACATGGACTTCATTGTGGAGCTACCGGAATCCCATGGATACACAATCATCTTTGTAGTGGTGGACTATTTCTCCAAACAAGCCCACTTCATCCCGGCCAAACCACCACTGAATGCCAAGGAGGTAGCATGCCTCTTCTTCACACATGTATTCAAACTGCATGGCTTACCACTGGCCATTGTATTAGATAGAGATGGAAGATTCATGAGCGACATGTGGAAGGAACTCTTCAAGACTCTGGAAACCCAACTGAGATTCTCATCATCCTTCCACCTGGAGACAGATGGACAGACAGAACGAGTCAACCAAGGCATCGAAGATTTACCTCCGCAGGTATGCTAGAGTGGATCAGAAAGATTGGGCCTTGTACCTTGACGTCTTGGAATTCCACTATAATAGCTCCATCCACTCGGCTACGGGGTACACTCCCTTTGAGTTAGCCACAGGAAAAGAAGTCATTACACCACTGGCCTTAGCATCCGGAGCGGCCAAAGCGGAGGATCAAGATGTAAAAGAATTATTGAAGAAATGGAGAGATTGCAATGCAGCAACTAAGCAAAGTCTCGAGCAGAGCAAGATAACAATGACAGAGTAAGCAAATAAGAAGAGAAAGGCGGTACTATTCGCCAAAGGAGACTTGGTCCTACTGAGCTCTAAGAATATGTCACTTCCCAAAAACATGACCCCCAAGTTCAATCACCGTTACTATGGACCCTACCGAGTCACTCACGTGCTGAACGAAGTCACCTACAAGCTAGACCTGCCAGACAGTGTTTCTGCGCAGGTTCTATCCCGACAACCAATGGGGACGGCGCGTACCAATGCTCCATTCCAATGGTCCCTTCAAAGTAGAAGCATTCCTCCGATGCCGGGAACAAAGAGGTTTCCTCGAATACCTCACCAAGTGGCGCGGGCGTCCACTTGGATCTCAGAAGCGGAGGCCCGTAAATGCGGAAAGGATGCCTTCGCCCTTTGGCTCGAGGAGAACCCCCCTGCTCCTTCTACCGACCCTTGAACCGCCTCAACACTTCAACAAATAATGCGGTTCTCAATCATAGACCCCAAATGTGCCTCCACTCCTCAAATGTAATCGAGTCGAGGGTGGACTCGCACGGTAGCAATCATCACAAATAACTCCACCAAAAAAGAAAAAGCCCCAACGTCTTAGTGTGGCAGACACTGGCCAGTCTGATAGTATAGACTATGTTAAGACCCCCGGTCCCCTTAGACCAGCAGACATTGACCAGCTTGCTAGGAAAAGCTGCGTTAAGACCCCGGATGAGTCAAATAACAAACGCTACCCTTAGATTGTTGAGGTCAGCAATCCAGTAAGCAGGGGTGAGTCTAAGGGCTTTGTAGCTATACCATGCCGTTGCTACCGATTGCACCTATATATAGTGACTCAAAGCCCTGCCTTGTTTCCACTCTACGTGTGATTCCCCATGCCCAGTGGTGAAACCTCTTATGTGCGGCGTCACGAGGGTGTAGTCGTGGGATGTGTCTATGTTGTCCCGCTTTTGGATTGAATAATACAATAGTATACCTTGAGCTCATATCGTGTTACCTTTCTGTGCTGTGTTGAGTGCGTAACGAGTGCAGGTTTATCACCCCCCCCCAGTCACACAAACCCAACCCCCCCTCCAAGCCCCCATTCACCCAAACCCACACCAACCCCCCCAATCATACACCCACATACAACTCACCCCCATAAGCCCCCATTCCCACCACCACTCCCCCCCCCCCCCCCCAAACACAAACCCCCCTTAGCCCCCAGTCACATCCCCATTCACATACAAACCTCCCCCTCATAAGCCCCCATTCACATACCCCTTCCCACACATACACGCAAAACCCCCCTCCTACGCCCTTTTTTCCCATCCCCCCCCCGAAGCGCATACCACAACGAATTAATTTACAAACAACACACACACTCGTACCCTCGTCTAGGCCCCCTGTCACACGCAGGGTGTACGTGCGTGTGGTTGTTCGCCTGCATTGTTCGTGACTGTTCACGCGCGGGGACGCGCGTTCCGCCTTGTCCGTGCGGTGGTGTGCTGCAGCCAGCCGTTCACACGCAGTCCTTATCAACTGTTCACACGCAGACGGGTACTGCCCTTTTAATTTAAAATCCCTCAAAACCCTAAAAACACATTAAAAAATTTATTTTTTTTAAAAAAAAGCAATTAAAAATAAAAAAAATATAGAAAAATTCCTATAAAATTCCCAATATTTCTGCAAACAATTGACATATTTTTCCAACCTAAAATTTTAAAAAAAGTACAAAAAATCGAAAATTGAAATTCTTTTCAAAACCATGAAAAAAATGGAAAAGTTTCCTTAAAAATTCATAAAAATGCCGAAATAATATTAGAATTTTTTTTTGCAAATTCTACGAATTCTTTTGTACATTTTGCCAATATTTTCTCATTGAAAATGCTTTCCTTAATTGGCAAAAGTATTAATTGGAGCCAAAACCCTAAAATTTTTAATTAAAAAAACAACAAAATTCAATGGAAAAAAATCATTTTTAATCCCCCAAATGAGCTTTAAAAAAAATAAATCCGATCACCTTCTTTACACTTGATGCTCATGATTGGTTGTTGAAATTTCATGTCCACATCATTTAAAAAAAAAAAAACACATCAAAACACACTTTTAAAAAAAACAAACAAACAAAAAAAAATACAGCCAAACCAAACTACAAAAAAAAACAAAAACAAAAACAAAAACAACCCACAAAACTAAACAATCATAATCTTAAATCCAAATCAATCCAAACCCCTAACATCTCCATTTTTTTTCGTTGGTCACACGTCGCATTTGTTTTATTATTTCTTTTTGGTCAATGTGTTAGTTGTTTTTCCGTTTTCATGTACGATAGGACGACTAGTCTTAGTGTTTTGTGGATTATCGGTGGATTGCGTCTTTCCCTTTTCGAGGCCGTCGTCTCAGACTTTGCAGACAGACCCACACATTGCCAGGTTTTTTTCCTTCCTCTCTCACGTTGCACCATAACACACATTTAAATTGTGATTAAAATCAATTGACCGTTGCACATACACAAAATTAATAGACTGCACTTCATAAAATTGTAATAAAACGAACCCGAACGTTAATTGTAAAAGGAATCCCGCCATTGCACGAGCACCTTTGCACCATAACCCACTTAATTTTTGTAAATTAAAACCCATTCACCAATGCACATGCACACACGTTACAGGCACCTTTAACTTGTAATAAAATGAACCCCTCGAAGTCACGCATGCATGCACACAGGTGCCACAAATCATGTAATTATAACAATGAGCTGCATTAGTAGAGACCCAATCAAGTAAAGTCGTGTCAAGTCTAAGAGGGGCTGGGCTACGTTTCCGACTCACCATGCATTAACAGATTAAACATTAATAATGAACTATGCTTAATTGATTATTTAAATAAAATGAGTCGTTCATTTCACCCATTCACTTCACCGCACTGTAGGAACACGTATGTAGTGATACCTCACCTCAATGTGTTTCGTCTTCGCATGGAAGACCGGATTCTTGGCTAACTAGATATCACTCATAGAATCAGAATGCATGGTAGGGATAGCATCAATACCAAGGTCATGAACCAAATGACCCAAACAAATGGCCTCCTTGCAAGCCTCAGTGGTTGCAACATACTCGGCTTTTATAGTAGAAAGGGCCATTCATTTTTGCACCCTCGACATCCATGAAACCACACCTCTAGCATAAGTGAACACATAACCAAAAGTGGACTTCCTACTATCTGCATGTCCTACATAATCAAAGTCAATGTACCCCATGACTCCTATATCCTAGCTGCCATAGCATATGTGCATATCTGCAGTGCCCTTCAGGTACCTCAAGATACCCTTCACGGCATCCCAATGCTTCTTCCCAGGTGTAGCCATATAGTGTGCCACAACACCAACTACAAAGGAAATATTTAGATGAGTGGCTATCATGGCAACTGCCCACTATAGATGGATAGGGAATCTTGGCCACCTCGGTCCTCTGCTCATCTACCTTCATACAATCAACCTGTGATACCTTGACATAAGAAGGTAATGGACATCCAATAGGCTTCATGTCCTGCATGTAGAAGTGCTCAAGGACTTTATGAATGTACTCCTTCTACGACAAGTAGATGAGTCCTTGATGCATGTCGTGTCTAATGCGCATACCAAGTATGTGAGAGGTCTCTCCCATATCCTTTATCTCAAAGCTATTCTTGAGTTGAGCCTTAAGAGCATCTAGCTCATCATTTGCTTTCCCTACTAATAGCATGCCATCCACATAGAGTACTAAAATACAATTACTGATCCATAGCACTATGGTTTTAGCCTTGTGACTGCATAAAGGCATCGAACTTATGATACCATTTCCTAGGTGCCTACTTCAATCCATAAAGACTTTTCTTCAGCTTGTATACTAGGTACTCCATGCCAAGCTCTGCAAAGCCCTTAGGCTGCTCCATGTAAATCTCATCATGCAAGTCTCCATGTAAGAAAGCTATCTTGATATCCATCTTATACAAGTTCAAGTCAAGCTATGCAACCTATGCCAAGACTAAGCGCAGGGTGGTCATCTTAACCACATGAGAGAAGACATCATCAAAGTCAATACCATGCTCTTTCTTAAAACCCTTTGCGACCTGTAATGAAAGAGACCTAACTGTCCTAACTAAGAGGAAGGAGAGAGAGAAGGACTGCAAAAGAAGAGAAAGAGGAGAGAGAAAGGCAAGAAAAAGAGAGAGAGAAAGAGGGAGAAAGGAAGAAGAGGAAGAAGAAAAATAAGAAGCCATGGAAGCTTGAGAAGGTGAAAAGAGAGTTTCTTGATAATTTTTGTCATGCTTCAAAATACCCTCTTACACCTTATATACAATCAGTGTGACTGGTATGTTCCCATGCCATGTTCCCGTGATCCCCGTTCATTACAAACCATCCCGTCTCATAAATTTTTTGTCCTAAAAAACAAGGGATGTAGTCATGGACTATAAGGGTGTGCCGTAGGAAATCAGCCATAACTTTGTGTGGAAAACTCCGAATGGGACAGTTGAGGTGTCATTGCCCATGAGATGTACTTTCAACCCAGGTGGGTGGGGCAGGGTTGCAATCAGGTTAGGACCAAAACTATTACAAAATAAAGGGCTGTCCAGGAATTACTAGTGTGCTATCCTAGATGGTATGGCTCAAGAAAAACACCATAACTTCCACTAGGGAACTCCGATCGGGGCAAGTAAGGTGTTGGCACGGTGTCAAAGAGTTTATTGTTCATAATATAAATCATGGGATTCTTATGAACACAGAAGAACTTTACTAGGATTTATATGAGGAATTTTCATACATAATTCAGTCATTGTTACCCAACAACCAACTTAGTTACATAAGTTCTTTTGTATTTAGCATACAATTTTTAGTTGTACCATGTATATTGATTTAAAAACATAAGTCTATGGGAACCTACAACTTGGTCAGCTGGAAGAAATTGATAGTCTGCAGGATAAATCACATTGATTCAAGTGGAAAATATGGTTAGAAATCATGAAAAATGCCAAAAGTCCACTAGGTTCATGGGGGAACTGAAGTAATGAACCAAAGTGATCTGTAAGTGACCTAAGTAGGTCAAAAAGTAAAGTGGAACTGAGCAGGATGTGGCCCGCAATTTTCAACGCAAAATGCAGGCCTGCACAACCTGGAGCATCTGGAGAAAACTAGGAGCTATGGTGCATGCTTTGGAGCATGCAAACTGAAGATAAACTAGAGCTGAAGATGAAGATACAAACAAGGAAGGTAAGAGCTCCTCTTACCCGTCTATTTGGTCTGACAAAAATGCATGGTATGACAATCTATAAAACGGGGGAAATTTGAGAGAAAGGTATTCAGCCTGCTCTTATGTACGTCTTCTCTCATTTTATTTACCTCATTCATGGTCTAATGAAGCCCGATTTGTACCCAAGTACTTGAGTGACTTTGGGGCAAGCAAAGGGGGAGGATTTTGAAGGTGTATGGGTTGTTATGGACTGAAAAAACAAGTCATAAACAAGGCAGCCCACTTTTCTTGTCCATTTTGATGAACAAACAAGTGATTCATGTGATTGAAATAGAAGAAATTGACCTCTTAACATCAGGGCTTTACCCATTAATGATTAGAGGACCTTATTCATGAGGTTATGTACACTTTTTGAGCTTGATTATGGGCTGGAATTTTCTGTTTTAAAACAGGGCTGAAGTTAAAATTATGCTCCATCAATGCATTTCATGTACTATTGGTCCATGTCTTGAATGTACTTGAGTCTACCATCAAAATACTAGTTTCTTGAAGTTGTAATCCGTCTATGTACATGAGTTAAAAGCCATTTGAACTTGCATTTGGTATATGCATTTGGATTAAAAATCTGAGAATATCTTTTTATGTAATGGCTTATTTTTCCAAATGCATTTGATGTAATCAAGATAGTGACATTCATTCCATTCATGTATGCTAAATACACAGAAAAAGCTTGATATCTTCTTCTTCAACCAAGTCATTTCTAAAACCCGAATCTTGTCAAGCTCCATTCTTTTTCCATTCTCCAAATCTTGAATCCCATACTTTTCTTCTGCTCTAAGCCCTGGTGGTAGACCTTAAACCCCTAACACGACGATAGTGGTGAACCCGACGTGAAAGGTCTGTTGTGGAAGAGAAAGTACAATGGGAGAATCATCAAGTTCGGGAGGAGATGCCTTGCAACATTTGGTTTGTCTGATGCAAGAAAGCCAACAACAACAATTGCAATTTCAGCAGTAGTTGCAATTGCAACAACAACGGAGACAAGAAGAAGAGCGGAATGATGCCGCCCCCATTAACAGTTGGGCAAGAGCTCAAGCAATTTAATGGGAAAAATGTATCCTCTTTTATCTGCCTCTATACTGACAAGATGGTCTTCTTTGAAGTTCCTCAACATGCTTGGAGCCGATATTTTGCGCGTTTGGCTGTGCATGGTCTCCAAGACCGAATTCATGGTCTTTTCCAAAAAGATGCGGGATGGTCCGCGTTCAAGAAGGCTCTTCGAGAAGAAATTTTTCTTGAAGATTCTGGCCTTATGACAAAGAAAGTTTTCACTGAATGGGTTGAAAGGCCCAATAAGGGTCTAACCGCCACTGCTCTTCATCGCGAATTTGAAAGCAAATTTTCTCAACTAGATCCTGAGGATCAACAAGGTATGGAAAGCCAGAAGATTCAATTATTTCTAAAGGCTGCAGATCCTTTCCTTCAAGAAAAGCTAACTGATCGACTTGAAGATCCTGACTCTGAGACGGGATTGAAGACTGCTTGGAGTGATGTCGCTGAAGCAGTTAATATGATTGCTCAAAGAGAGCGGTTGCGCCTAAGATGGGGATCAACCCCTGCACCAACTGAATCCATGAAGGAGCCTGTTCCTATTTCTTGACCTCCTGTCTCTATGGCTGAGCAACCAAGAAATTCTGCTGTTCCATCTCCAAAGAAGGATGTCATGGATGAGCTAATTAAAAGCATGCGGGATCTCCATCTTAATCTAATGGAGATTAATTTCAAAGTGGAAAGGCTTGATGTGAAAGTGGAAGAAAGGGGACGATCAACTGCCCAAAGACCTGTACGAGAAGCCTTCAAAAGACGTTGTATCTAGTGTGATAGCCTACAGTATGATAAGAGGGAGTGCGGTGCATTCCGTGAAGCTGAAGCACAAAAATTAGTCTTTTGGAAGGATGGTAAAATTCATGCAACCAAAATCGGGCTTCCTCTAAAGTGTGGATGCAGGCCTTAGATCGCATGGAGCAAGGCAAGGCAACCAAAGATGATTTAACTACTGCCAGTCAATGCATCCGAGGAAGAACCGGATGGACCGAGCCAGTTGATTCATTTTCAGATTTTTCTCGATGAGCTGAAATTAATAATCATGAAGCCATGATAGAAGAAAAAAGAAGAAGAGATGAAGATGTTGTTGGTCCTTCTTCTTCAGGACCAACTAAACGCGTGACAAGAAGTAAACTAGATCAGCAGAAGGCTGCTGAAAATCCATCACCACCAGAGCTTGATATGGGAGATGCCCCTCAAGCAAAGAAGACAGAAGGAAAAAGAAAAATTAAACATCCTAGTTACAATTTGCAGTCTGACATAGAGACCGCAACGGATCTTAAGCGGATCCTAGAAGAAAGGATTCTTGGAAGTAGAATTGAATTTACATTAGGTGAAATTCTCAGAATTGCAAAACGAGGATTTCATGATGTAATAATTGATGTAATTAAACAAAAAAGACAATATGTTGGTGAGGAAACTGAAGAATCTGTGCATGCTTTTTTGCAAGTATTTCATGTGTATTTGTAGGATGAAGAGAAGCTGAAAACTCAAGGGATTCGATTGGAGGCAATCAAAGAATTGATTGCAGCCATAGAAGCCAAAGATTAAGACATCTATGAAGCACAAACTAAAGAAGCTATTATGGTGGGGACTTCTCAATCTAAAGTGCAGCCCATGCTTAAGAAAGAAGCTCATCTTCACAACATGCAAGAAGAAAGTGATCCTCACTTTATTCCTAGTAGTCACTACTCCCGTACCCATTAGGCAAGGGCGACCACTGAAACCATTGTTAAGATTGGAGAAAAAGAGACTCCATGCATTGCCCTTATCGACCATGGCTCAGAGATTAATGTCATGTCAAGAAGTCTCTACGAGAATGGCGGATGGCCCATTGATGTGGAACCAGGATGGTGCATGAAAGCATCCAATAACTCCTCTGGTGATCTTTATGCAGCATGCCCTTATGTACAAGTTACTATTGGTAATGTAAAAGATGAATTTCATTTCTTTGTTCAAGATTCTAGCAGCTATCCTATCATTCTTGGACAACTTTTTATTTCTGAGTCTCGTTTAGAGACAAATACCCTTGATGATGGTTCATCATATGCTCGGATAAGAAGTAAGGATAATGACAAAGCTATCCAATTCTTGATTGTATGTGTAAATCATCACCCAAATAGAGATCGATTGAGAGATCATCCTGTTCCTCCTAATGCCCGAGAATTTAAGGGTTTTTGGGTAGCACTGCTATAAGTGGAGGCTATGGCAGTGCATCATGTTATAAAAAATTACCTTCACATGTAAAGGGGGCAAGGCCAAAAGCTGACTTGCAGGTTTTTATGGCCAATAGTGTGGGATGTTATAAACAGTTTTCAGCCATGAATAGGGCTGAAAGAAAGCATCTATGTCATGTGGAACAAGAATTGAAGAAAATTAATGTTTTACCTATAGATGAAAAAATTTCAAGGCTATTTTATGGGTTGAATTATAATGATACAATGGTTAAAATATATGCAGTTGTTCATGCAGAAAATCAAGCTAAAAATCAGTCCATACAAGTATGCACATTGGATATGTATGACATAATTCAAGAATTTGCAGATCATGAAGCTTTTAGACATCCGAACAAGGAAGAGGTAATAGTAGAAACAAAGTATAAGACAGTTGATAAAAAGGTCAAGCCAGTGGCTACTCCTCTACCACCCGAAAGTGAAGGACTAGCAAAAAGGATATCCAAACAGCCAAGCCTTTGTGATCCCAAAGATATTGGTCATCAATTTACA
Source organism: Lygodium microphyllum (assembly GCF_053477565.2). Classification (NCBI taxonomy): domain Eukaryota; kingdom Viridiplantae; phylum Streptophyta; class Polypodiopsida; order Schizaeales; family Lygodiaceae; genus Lygodium; species Lygodium microphyllum. Next base: position 3,746,326 of record NC_141145.1, read on the forward strand.
GCAGACAGTTTACAAGAGCTGAAATTTGGTGAAGAATCTTTTCTCTTGCCCAGCTGAAAAGCAAATCTTCATGCAGATGATAAAGAATCATGGTAAAGCTTTTTCATTTCAGCCACATGAAATTGGCTGTGTGGATCCAAGCGTTGTGGCACCAATGGTGATTTTTACGGTCCCACATGTTCCTTGGAATCTTAAACCAATTCCGGTACCAAGGGCTCATTTGCCTAAGTTATTGGAGCTTCTAAATGAAAAGATAAAAATGCGAATATTGGAGCCATTTTCAGCTCCATATTCCAACCGATGGTTTACCTTGCCTAAGAAGAATGGATCTTTGCAATTCATTTAAGATTTACAGCATGTCAATAAAGTCACTATTAGAAATTTTGGTTCGGAGCCAATTGTTGATGAATTTGCTAAAGCTTTTGAAGGTAAAGCAATTTATTCCATGGGAGATTTATATTCAGGCTATGACCAATTTGAGCTTGCTTTGGAAAGCCGAGACATTACCACAATGAAGATGCCTCTTGACTTAGTCTGCATGTGTACTCTACCTCAAGGGGCTACGAATTCAGTAGCTCACATGATGAATGCCATGCATAAAGTGTTGAGAGATTATATTCCTCAATTAACCCTTCATTTCCTTGATGATGTACCAATCAAAGGATGTGAAGTTCATGAGAAGAATGAAGAACTCAACGAACTTGGATGCCGCAAGTTTGTTTCTGATCATATTAATGATTGTGCTCAAATCTTGTCTAAATTAGAAGAAGTCTATTCAGGTGCTTAATCTGTTTTTGGAGTCAAAGAAGTTCTTGTGGTAGCACATATGTGTGGTCCATATGGCCGAAAGCCTTCTCCATCCAAGATTGATGCTATCAGCAAAATGTAGGGAATATGCACAAATGTTTCGAAGGTGAGAAGATCTCTTGGTGTATATGTCTTCTACCTTATTTGGATCCCACATTTTTCTCATGTTGCTAAAAATCTTTATCAACTGCTAAGGAAAGGCCAAAGGTTTATATGGGAAAAAGAACATACTCAAGCTATTCGAAAACTAAAGAAATTTTTGATTTCAGCCCCCACCTTAAAGAGGGTTACTTACTCTAATGGACAGCCTATTATACTCACAGTAGACACAAGTCCTATTGGAATAGGATGGGCAGTCGATGAAGACAACCTTGAAGGCAACAGATATGCAATTCGCTTTGGAGCGAAGGTTCTTAATGAACGACAAAGAAGGTATGCTCAAATTCAAAGAGAACTTTGGGAGTAGTAACTGCATTGAAATGTGACCAGGATTACTTCATGGGCACACGTGTAATAGTTGAAACAGATTGCCTTCCACTCTTGGGCATGATTGCCAACTGTTCCACTCCCGACATAGCTATGCTAAGGTGAATAGCCTATATTAAATCCTTAAATCCTGATTTGAAACATATTGCAGGAAGAGATAATCTTGTTGCTGACATGCTTTTGCGTGCAAGATATAAGGATGAAGAAGAAATTATGGATGAGGAAGAATCAGAGTCTATATTTGCTAAAAATGATGTTGTAAATGCAGGTTCAAATCTGAAAACAAGTACAGCTATACCTAATGATGGTTTAGCTATCAAAAATGCAGGTACAACAATAATTACACCAAGTACAATAGGTTCAGCTGCTAAAACAAATTTTACGTTAGCAAGGAAGGAATAAACAACCAAAGAAGGACAGTGGGCAGCTGATAGACAACATGCTCAATGTTTTTTTATGGTTTATTCACACTTTAAAGAAGAATATTATGAAGATGATTGGCTAAAAATTGGCCAATTTTTTAGTACTATGAAAAGAAGGAAGATTGGACTAATGAAGAGTTCAAGAGAATCAAGAGAAAAGCTTATGGCTTTTTTCTTAAAGATGGCTACCTTTGGAGGCATGCGAAAAAGAAAGGAAGGGCACATGTTCGAGTCTTAGGAGAAAAAAAAAACTCAAAGACAGGTCATGCAAGAATTTCATGAAAGCCTATTGGCTGGTCATAGAGGCATATGGGGCACTTTTGCCAAAATAAAAGAGAAATTTTGGTAGCAAAACATGTATAAAGACATTGAGCATTTTGTTAAATCTTGTCATGTTTGTCAAATGTACTCTATGGTTAAGCATAGAGATGGGCTTCAGCCTACCTTTCCTTTATCCATTCGCTATAGATGGGTTATTGATTTAAAGGCTTAAAATAGCAAGATTAAAGAATAAGAAGAGGTTTCACAAGCATCATCAACTCTGTCCAAGAGCTATTCAAGAGAATGATTGGGTACTTGTCTATGATAGTAGCCTGGACAATCAATATAGTGCTCATAGAAAGTTAGCCAAGAGATGGTTTGGACCATATGTAGTAAAAGTAGTACATAATAATGCTACTTGCTCTTTGGCTGAAATGGATTGAACCATGGTAAAAGTACTAATAGTCAGGAAACGTATCAAGCTCTTCAAACGAAGAGAATCTTCAACTTATGAACTTGATGACTTGGATATGAGCCATCTACTTGAAGACAAGCAGGAAGAAAAAGACTTAGAAAATGAAGATGACGATATATCAAAAGAAGACCCTCCTTAAACCTGTAATCTTGTGAAATGGCACATGCCGGAGGATGTGTAGGTTAGGAGGGGGTGAATGTCAAAGAGTTTATTATTCATAATATAAATCATGGGATTTTTATGAACATAGAAGAACTTTACTAGGATTTATATGAGGAATTTGCATACATAATTCAGTCATTGTTACCCAACAACCAACTTAGTTACATAAGTTCTTTTGTATTTAGCATACAATTTTCAGTTGTACCATGTATATTGATAAAAAAATAAGTCTATGGGAACCTACAACTTGGTCAGCTGGAAGAAATTGACAGTCTGCAGGATAAATCACATTGATTCAAGTGGAAAATATGGTTAGAAATCATGAAAAATGCCAAAAGTCCACTAGGTTCATGGGGGACATGAAGTAATGAACCAAAGTGACCTAAGTAGGTCAAAAAGTAAAGTGGAGCTGAGGAGGATGCAGCCTGCATTTTTTGGCACAAAATGCGGGCCTGCACAACCTGTAGCATCATCTGGAGAAAACTGGGAGCTATGTGCATGCTTTGGAGCATGCAAACTGAAGATAAACTAGAGCTGAACATGAAGATACAAACAAGGAAGGTGAGAGCTTCTCTTACCCGTCTATTTGGTCTGACAAAAATGCATGGTATGACAGTCTATAAAAGGGGGGAAATTTGAGAGAAAAGTATTTAGCCTGCTCTTATGTATGTCTTCTCTCATTTTATTTACCTCATTCATGGTCCAATGAAGCCCGACTTGTACCCAAGTACTTGAGTGACTTTGGGGCAAGAAAAGGGGGAGGATTTTGAAGGTGTATGGCCTATTATGGGCTGAAAAAACCAATCATAAACAGGGCAGCCCACTATTCTTGTCCATTTTGATGAATAAACAAGTGATTCATGTGATTGAAATAGAAGAAATTGACCTCTTAACATCAGGGCTTTACCTATTAATGATTAGAGGAGCTTATTCATGAGTTTATGTACACTTTTTGAGCTTGATTATGGGCTGGAATTTTTTGTTTTAAAACATGGATGAAATTAAATTTATGCTCCATCAATGCATTTCATGTACTATTGGTCCATATCTTGAATGTACTTGAGTCTACCATCAAAATACTAGTTTCTTGGAGTTGTAATCCGTCTGTGTACATGAGTTAAAAGCCATTTGAACTTGCATTTGGATTAAAAATTTGAGAATATCCTTTTATGTAATGGTTTATTTTTCCAAATGCATTTGATGTAATCAAGATAGTGACATTCTTTCCATTCATATATGCTAAATACACAGAAAAATCTTGATATCTTCTTCTTCAACCAAGTCATTTCTAAAACCCGAATCTTGTCAAACTCCACTCTTTTTCCATTCTCCAAACCTTGAATCCCATACTCTTCTTCTTCTCTAAGCCTCAGTGGTAGACCTTCAACCCTTAACACAACGACAAAGAGCCCTCGAGGTGTACTTTCAACCCATGTATGGAGGATGGGGCTAAAAATGGACTAGGACCAAAACTGGTACAAAATAGGTGGCTGTCCAGATGCACACTGCAGCCCAAAACAGATGTCATGGTTAAGTTCCAGCCAATACGGTCTCCTTGAGGTGTGGAAATTCATCCAATATAGATGTTGGGTGCCAAGAGGCTTCCTCTATTGGTAGGCCTTGCCATTTGATCAGGTATTCATGTATGGAACGGTTGCGGAGTTGCTTTTCTCGTTGCCCAATGACCCCTTCAGGAATGTATTGAATAAGGCCCTCCTCATCTATGGGTGGTAGCTCTTCTACATGATCTTTGGGAGTGCCAATGAAAGGTTTCAATTGGCTCACATGGAAGACATCATGGATCTTAGTAGTGGGAGGGAGTTGGAGATGGTAAGCCAAGTCCCCGACCTTCTTAATGATTTTGTAGGGCCCATAGTAACGATGTGCCAACTTGTTGCAAGAATGGTCCTTTAGTGTGGCCTAACAGGACTTGGGGACCTTGAGGAGTACCAATTCACCCTCTTGAAAGTCAAGGGGTCTTCTTTTTTCATCAGCATGGATCTTCATGTGCTCTCGAGCCCTTTTGAGGTTTACCTTGCATTGTTGAAGTAAAGCTTGCATGCGGCCCAACTCTTCTTTTCCAAGGGGATTGAGCTTTTCATTGAAGATCATGGTAGGAAGGGGCACCCGATAACCATAAAATGCTTCGAAGGGAGAGACTCCAATGCTCGAATGAGTGGAGTTGTTGTAAGAAAATTCAGCCAAGTGCAGCCATACGTCCCAAGAATTTTGCACATCATGACAAAAATGTCACAAATAAGTTTCAAGGCAATTATTGACTCTCTCGGTCTGCCCATCCATTTGGGGATGATAGGCTGTGGACGAAGCCAATTTGGTCCCCATGGAGCTGAAAATTGTTTGCCAAAACTGACTCATAAATTTGGTGTCCCGATCATGTACTATGACTTGGGGTAAGCCATGCAACTTAAAAACATGCTCCATAAACTGAGTGGCAACTTGAGATGCTATAAACTGGGATTTTGTAGGGATGAAATGGGTTGCTTTAGTGAGTCGGTCAACTATCACATATATGCTATCCCAACCCTTCTTGGTTGTAGGTAAACCATTGATGAAATCCATGGCAATGTGGGTCCATTTTCCTTTGGGGATAGGTAAAGGCTACAACAATCCATCCAGTTTAAGAGTGCTATCTTTATTTTGTTGGCAAGGCACACATCTAGACACAAAGTCTTTAAGATCCCGCCATAGGCCTTCCAATGGAAGCTTTTCAAAACTCAGTCATCTGTTTTGAAGACTCCTAAGTGGCCAGCAATCGGTGAATAATGCATCTCTTCAAGGATCCTTTGGGTGAAGGGAGAGGCATGGGGAATCACAATATGGCCATGGATCCAAATGAGGCCATTGTGGAGCTGATATTGGGAATTGTCATCCATGACACCTTGCTGTAATTTCTGGAAAAGAGGGCTGAATTCAGCATCAAGCAAGTATGCCTCTTGGAGCTCTTCAATCCAATCATGGTGGAGTTCAATGATGGATGAAACCTTGCATGCCCACATGCGAGAGAGTGCATCAGCCACTACATTGTCCTTGTCACAGGTGTTGGTAATCTCAAAGTCATAGTTTTGTAGGGTAGCCACCCATCTACGTTGTTTGGGAGTGAGGTTGGGCTGAGTCAAGAAGTATTTGAGCACATGGTGGTCACTTTTCACCTTAAATCTGCTGCCATACAAGTAGTGATGCCACTTTTTGATAGCATGAATGACTGCCAACATCTCCTGATCATAGACATGCAACTCTCTCTCTTTATCATCCAATTTTCGGCTCTCAAATGCTATTACTCCGTGTTCTTGCAGCAAGACTGCACCAATACCCCGTCCACTAGCATCACACTGGATGGTAAAATCCTTTGAAAAGTCGAGGCATACGTGGATGGGGGACTGAAATGAGCAAGTCTTTCAGCTGCTGAAAACTGCAGATAGCCAATTCATCCCATAGGAAAGCCTATTTTTTCAGCTTGTTTGTTAATGGGGCTACAATTGTGGCATAATGGTGAATAAATCTCCGATAAAAAGAGGAGAGGCCAATAAAACCACACAAGGAGGTAGTGGTAGTGGGGTGAGCCACTCCTGAACACATTGCACTTTCTTAGGATCAGCTTGGATGCCTTTTCCACTAACAATGTGTCCTAAGTACTCAACCTCTGTTTGCATGAAGACACACTTGCTTTCTTTGGCAAATAGCCGGTGCTCTCTCAGTACATCAAAAATTTGCCTGACATGCTTCAGATGATCATGCAGTGACTTGCTGTAAATGAGTATATCATCAAAGAATATCAACACAAACTGGAAAATCCATGGCTGCAATATTTTGTTAATTAAGCTCTGAAATGTGGTGGGTGCATTAGTGAGCCCAAATGGCATGACAAGGAAATGGTACAAGCCACGATCAGTCCGAAAGGCTGTTTTGACTTCATCACCCACCCTCATTCTGATTTGTTGGTAATCGGATCGCAAATCAATCTTGGTGAAGTAGCGTGCTCCCTTGAGTTCATCAAGCAAGTCATCAATTCGAGGGATGGGGTATCTATTTTTGACAGTGATCTTATTGAGATCACGGTAGTCAATGCACAACTGGAAAGATCCGTCCTTTTTCTTAACCAATAGAACCGGGGAGGCATAAGGGGAAGAGCTAGGCTCTATGAATCCCATCTCAGTGAGTTCCTTGACTTGCTTTGCTACTTCCTCTCTTTCACATTTAAAGAGTCGATATGGGGGTTTATTGATGGGCTTGGCATGGGGCTTCAAGTCAATCGGGTGATCCACCGATCTCTGAGGGGGAACGGTAGTGGGGGGCTGAAATAGGTCCTTATATTCAGCCAAAAGTGCTTTTAGTGCTGCATTTTACTTCCCCAAGGTGTGTTGGTCATCATTATCCTTATGCAAATGCAAGACAAAGATTTGGGAGCGTTTCTTGAATTATTTTTTGAGTTGTCTTGCTGTTATAAGTTGAAAATCTGCATTTTCTTTTATTCCCTCCAAGCGTACAAGCTACCCATGCATTATAAACTCCATATACAGCTGAGAGAAGTCCATAGAGTTTTTTCCCAACTGCTGAAGCCAATCACATCCCAAAATAACATCCATGGGGCGCATATCAAGGGTAATTAATTCTACCTTTGCATTGTAATTTTCAACCAGCATGAGAGACACTTGTGTGCATACATGGGAGCTCACTTCCTCATTTCCATTGGCCACTTGAACCCGAAGAGGTTGCTGTAATTCAGTGGGAACACATGTGAAATGGCCAAGAGTCGATTTATTCACAAAACTGTGCATGCTGCCACTATCTATGAGGATGTATACACTCTTGCCATCAATGTTACCATGCACTCGTAGGGTGTTCGGGCTCCTAGAGTCACTCCATGCATCCATGGAGATCGAGAAAGCTGATATAGTGGTGAATGAGGGGTGCCAAGGGTCATTCCCAAGCATGTCATCAATGGGGTAGCCACCGAGGTCAAAAGGGAACCCGTCCGGTGAGTCATAAAACTGATCGGTATCAATATCCTCCTCATATTCAGCATTTTCAGTAAGTGTCATCATTGGAGAGTTGTCATGCAAGTCCTCTTCTAACTTGTCACTATCTTCTAGGACATATATGCTATTAAACTTGACAATGGCGTTCTTAAAGGGGCATTTGGATGCATGATCAGTCATGTACTTATCCCCGCATTTAAAGCACAAGCCTTTGGCTTTTCTATCCTTGACCACTTCAGGAGGAATGAATTTTTGACCGTTAGGGCTGAAGCCATTCCTTGTCTTATTTTTAGCATACTTTGGGTCACTTTTGGAGGGTGGTGCTATCCCAAAATTGCCATATTTCCTTTCAGCATTAAAAGTGGGGTAAGTAGGAATTTTGGGGCTGCCATTTCCTGCATTGTTGATGCAATAATTATTAGCATATGGGGGTTGCCATATAGGGTATCTCTATTGTCCTGCAATGGGCTGCATGCCCTCATTGCGGCAGTATTTTTGACCATAGCGTTCGGCCAATTCTATGGCTGCAAACAAGATGGTTGGCTTTTGAGCCATTACATTAGCTGAGAGATGCGCATCTAGCCCATAAATGTATTTATGCAATTTGGTCTCATCACTGACTACCTCAACATACATGGATAGGTTCATAAATTGATTAGTGTACTCCCTCCCGATGAGATTTGACTTATCAAACTGATACCATTGTCTAGCCAAGCATTCTTTTTCCACCGGGGAGACAAAAACTTGGATTATATGCATCTTGAACTCTTCCCAATCATGAAACTGCTAATTTTCTCTTTGAACGAATCTCTACCATGTGTGGGCAAAACCTTCTAAATGAAGGGAGGCAAATATGATCTTTGCCTCATCGATACGGGGATAGATGAGAAAATAGGCTTCCAATTTAGAGGTCCATTCCTCTAGTTCAGCTGGGGATGAGGACTACCCATTGAATTTAGTAAACGCAATCTTGTCACGCAGCTCATTTGGGCCTTGCTGCCCATGAATCCCATGTACTACATGCTGCCCATACATGCCATGCTGTCCAATCCTCGGCTGTCCAAAATTTCCATGGGGGCCATGCTGCCCTTGCATTACATGAGTACCAAATTGCCCATTAGGACCTTGCTGACCAAAATGTCCATGCTGCCCATTACCATATGCATGTTGCCCATTGCCATATGCATGCTGCCCATTGCCATGTGCATGTTGCCCATTGCCATATGCATGCTCCCCATTGTCATGTGCATGCTACCCATTGCCATATACATGCTGCCCATGCACTCCGTGCATTCCATGCTGCCCAAGATTTGCATTGGAGCCATTCCCTTGAGTGTGCAAGTAGCTTCCGTTATAGGGGAGTTGGGGTGCAAGGATGGGCTTAAAGGATTTGTAACGGGGGAGGGAAGGAGGGGTTCATCATGTCAAGTGGAGGGCTCACTCGTCTCATAAGTGCTATGGGGAATGCCATGGGTACCACCGAGACCTTGTGGCCTATGCCCGGTCTCCAATGGGAGGGGGGTTTAGCCTCACGGGGAGGGACATACTCCTTGGGTCGATCTGAGGGGGGCAATGGCAGGGATGAGGGTGCCCATGCGCTCTATGAGTAGGTCCATTTTGGCCATCATCTCGGAATGACAGTGATCTTGGCGGGTTTCCATCTCCCTATGGTGTTGCTCCATCTCTCGATGTCGTTCAGCATGATGGGTCTCATGTTGGCATAAGGTTAAGGTTTGGTTGAGCAGAGATAAGCGATCTATCTCGGGGGCACCCTCTTCGAACATGTCTTCACGATCCTCTTGGGCTGAGCTAGGATCATTCATTGAGGCACGGGAGTCCCTTATTTCACACTGAAATTCATCCTGGGCCTTTGCTTTACCCTTGTGGCCTGCCATCCCAAGTGCAGTCCACCAGACCCCTTGTTACACAAATGACGATATCTTGAGCTAGGGAACTCCGATCGCCAAATTTTTTGATTCAAATGAAAGCTCTTGATCCCTCGACGAGGCTATGCAAAAATATATTTGATAGTAAATGATCAGGGCTTTACTGTAATTACTTTTTGTGGGCTGACTGTGTAGCACTGCTGCCTGTCCCACAGTACCTCTGGGCACAAAACTGAGTGTATCTCCCAAACCGTAGGGCGGAATGGGGAGGTTTTTAGTTCAAATCGAAGGGGAAGATGCTCTCTTCGAATCAAGATATAGAACCCACAATCAATCACAAAGAAAACTTTTCTGTAATCAACTTTTACGGGCTGAGTGTGTAGGACTGTTGCTTGTCCCACAGTACCTTTGAGCACAAAACTGAGTGTATCTCCCAAACCATAAGGCGGAATGGGGAGATTTTTAGTTCAGATCAAAGGGGAAGATGCCCTCTTCGAATCAAGATATAGAGCCCGTACTCAATCACACAAGAAGGCTTTGCTTTAATCAACTTTTGCGGGCTGACTGTGTAGGACTGGCTATCTGCAATACTCTTCAAAGACTCCCTCAAGGAGCATGCCTTATCCCAATGGTGAGGGTCTTATCCCAGACATCCAGGACCTCAACAGTGGTCAACACTAGCTGTCTATTATACCCTTCAAAGACTCCCTCAAGGAGCATGCCTTATCCCAATGGTGAGGGTCTTATCCCAGTCATCAAGGAGCATGCCTTATCCCAATGGTGAGGGTCTTATCCTAGACATCCAAGGCCTCAATAGTGGCTCTCAATGCCACATAAATCCATACATCCTTTGCATCCATAGGTCATTGCTGAGACCATTTCCATAATTGCATACCCTGCTCTTCTTGCATTGCATCCACCATACATTACCAAGTGGTTCGTGATATTACCAATGCATGTACGGGCTTGTAGACTCAAATGATCAGGGTTTAGACTATTCCATCAAATGTACTTGCACCTGCAATAATTTTTTGGGCTCCGGATCAATGGGAGGTGGGAAAAGTTTCCCCCGGGCCGGGTTGTGCACCCCTTCAGGGTCTTTGATGGCAAAGGGGGTCACCCCTCTTTTGTCTTGCCACCTCGCCTGGCCTCGGGCTTTTTCTCACCCGGAATATACATGGCAGACATTTATTAATTAAACACCTAGCATGAGATGCATTTCAGGAATCAAAATTTTGGGCTTTTCATGAAGTGCATGGAATTGGAATGGGGAATATGGATAGAGAGCTTACTAGCAGTGACTCACTGCCTACTCACCCTTATACAATGGATTTTTTTAATCACTTCTTGGCTCAACCAATTCACAAGAAGCCAAACGGGTTATGGGTAAGCAAAAATATAATCACAATGAAGCTTCAGCATGAGTAAAATCCATTTCAGTGCCATAAGATCAAAGGGAAATGATTGGGATTAATATTCAGCATGCATTCAATGTCTGGGACTCCTATTATCTACTTGGACTCATACATTCTCTCAAACAAGTGGATGGGATTCAACAAGTGGCTTAAATGGAGAGAATGAGAGCCAAGAATCGGTTACCTTGAGTCTTTTGGAGAAGAAGGCAGCCACTAATGCCACCTCAGTCCTTCATGAGAGCTCCACTTTGATCCCACATGCTCCACAGCTCCAAAATGGTTGTGCTCTGTCAAAAAAGGGTAAAGTCAAGGCAGGATGGCTCAATACCTTCCCATGAAGAGTTCTTGCTGAAATTGAAGTTCTACTCCATAGCCATGGCTGCCCACAAGTGTATGCCTTCAAATCTTGCTTGTAATCTTCTTCTCGTGCTTCTTGATGACTGAAATCTTGAGCTAGGCTTGAAGAGGGATTCTCGGGGACCAAGAAAAGACCAAAATCTTCAAGATTTCTGAGCTTGATAAGGGGAGTCCAAGAGCTAAGGAAGATGCCTCTAATGCTGCCCAAGAAGGTTGCCAAGAGCCAGGAGTGAGGTCAGGAAGGAGAGGAGGGCTGTCCACAGCAGGCCAAGAAGCAGCCTGTTTTTTGCACCGCAAATTTCAGGGCTACTCCTTGGGCTACAGGCCAGGGTAGATCAAGCTTATTGCTGCTCTATATGCTGCTCCAGCTGAAGGGAAGGCATTGGGACTAGCCATTCTTGCTCAAGAAGAGGGGGGAAGCAAGATTTCTGAGGTTCTTGGGTTGGAGCTTCCATGGCAGCTTGGGGAAAGGGGGAGAGAGAAGGTCTTCTTGAAAAGTAACTGAGTTTTTGGCCTTCTCTAACTATGCTGCCCTCCTTTTTGCCCAAAACCCTAAAAAAACTTGCATGAAAATTGTGACGACCTGTCAAATTTGTCTGCTCGGCTCCAGATTTGTCCATGGTTCTTGGGAAAGCTCCAAGAAAGGCTGCCATAGTCTTCAAGAGGGGTGATAGCCTGCTTGAGTACTCTTGTGTACCTATGAAAGAGATGTGATTGGAGTTTTCTAACTGTGGGAAAGTGTGAGAGCCCTATATCTATGGGAAAATAGAAGGATCAAGGACAAAGCTCTGATACCACTTGTAATGAAAGAGACCTATCTGTCCTAACTAAGGGGAAGGAGAGAGAGAAGGACTGCAGAAGAAGAGGGAGAGGAGAGAGAAAGGCAAGAAGAAGAGAGAGAAAGAGGAAGAAAGGAAGAAAAAGAGGAGGAAGAAGAAGAAGCCATGGAAGCTTGAGAAGGTGAAAAGAGAGTTTCTTGATAATTTTTGTCATGCCTCAAAATACTATCTTACACCTTATATACCGTCAGTGTGACTAGTATGTTTCCATGCCATGTTCCCATGATCCTCGTTCATTACACTATTAATCTAGCCTTGTATGCCGGTGTTACGCGAGCGGTGATCGAGAGCAAGCCTCTCTCACAACCCGATAACGAGACGTTAAGGAGTGCCAGTTGGGATAATTGACTTTGTTAGATACACAACACAACTTGAAAAATTCAAATATTTGATAAAACACCACAAAACAAGACTAAAAACAATGCCTCTTATAGCTCACAAAAAATTTAAAACCCGTATGCGGGTAGAGCATCACACAACCACACAATGGAAATACCAATAATTCGAAAGCAAACCAAAATAAATATATTCTCGTACCTTAACAACCTTGGGCCGATGCTCGGCGCTTTGACACCCAAAAGCTCCAACTTCCAAATTGGCATGACAAGAGCTCACTCTAGCATGCGACCCTCCACTCTCCTCTCTCATAAAATACAATTGTAATCAAGGGGGAAGGCCCTTAACTCTTCAATCTCCTCTCCTTATATAGTTTTCTATCCACACTCATACACATTAGGCTTTTTGCTTTCAGCTTTTGGCTTTTGCTTTTCTACTGCTTTTCACTATTTTCGTTTTTTCTGCTTTATGCATATTGTAACTTGTTTGGATAATAACTTTGTCATGTGAACTCCGAATATAATTGTTCGGGTACTCAAAACGATTGGAACACATCTGGTCGACAAGCCTACATAGACATAATTACGAAATTCGATAAAAAATGAGCAAAAATACTGATGTTTGTAAATTGTATCATTTTTCTCCATCTTTTATCTTGGATGACTTATTCCCTTCCTTGGCCTATTGTTCTTGTAATTGCACACACTTTCACCATACATGTCCTCTTTTTCTTCAAGAAATACTCGTTGATGATGTAAAATGTACGATCTTTTCCTTGATCCTTGAGTCTTCAAAATATTCTCTGGATATGAACCTGTTTTTTTATGCAGCGTGCCTTAGCAAGAATATGCTATGAAATGAACACCGTGTCCAGTCTTTCATGATTTGGAAAAATATGCAATGTTGGATCCATGATATGCAACCAATCAATCGATGCTACACGCAAAAATATGTATGCATTGAAGAATTGTGCCTAGCCTATCTAGATGTGATCCTGCGTCATGCAAAATGCAAACAAAATTCCTTGTTAATTTAAAATTCCTTATCCTCACCTCTCAACTCTCATAAAAAAAATATGATATACTCCGCTCCACCCATCCAAAATCTCACGATCACTCTAGAATTTGATGGTCCTAATGATGTTGACCAAATATGAACAACCCTTCTCACAATTGATGGCGTCCTTCACGACCCTCGAACTCACCCAACCACCTTACACTCTTAACCAGAGGTTCCTAACTTTGTGATGAACATCCCAAATGGTGCGTGCAAGAAATGTGCGTGCTCAATGATAGGTACTCTCTCATGTGCACGTGCATCTAAAATTTGCTGCATATAGCTGCAGTGGACCTCATGCCGTGCTAGTGCTCAACGATGGTGCAAAATGTGCATAATCCCAATCCGTGGCATGGAAGTATTTGATAAGAACAGGAGACGACCCCTGAGTGCAGTGCATCAACAAGTGCAATGTGAAGTTCTCGTGAACCCATTATCCCCACGATGTGCAAGAGTCTCGACAAGAAAATATACCTATCTCCTCAATGTTCAGTAGCTATTGACAAACACAAGCTTCATCCTGTTCAAAAAAATACCAAGCTCGACCAAGGCTATCAAGTTTCACACTCAACAAATCAAACAAAATGACAGAAGATAATCCTAGGCTAAAAAAACACAATAAATCCAACTACGAAATAACAAAACAAACTATCACACAAACAACTAAGCTAGCAAAAATCAAACCTAACTATGATTTGACTAGGGGATTTCAGTTTTCAGAAAAGCGCTTGACATATTTAGCCCTCCCCCTAGTCTGCAAACATTTATGTGCAGTAGTTGTTTTCATAAAATGATACAACATTTATAAGCCAATAAAAAATGAAATCCAATGATCTATCCACAATTTTCTCAACAATCACAAATGGCAAATTTCTCTCAAATAACTCCTTTACAGGTAGACAAAACTCATCCATGAAATTCTCATCAAAATCCTTGAGACAATCCTCTCCATCTAAGGAAAATACATCATCCTCCAAATTTTTCAAATCCCAACCATAATTCAAGTTCTTCATATCCCTCAAATCATAACCACACTCAAAAATATTCAAATCTCACAAATCCCAACCATAATCCAAAATCTTCATATCCCACCCATCCTCCCTAGGAAAAACCATGTTACTTCTAGAGTCTCTAAATAAAGTTTTGACCCTTTCTTTGTTGCCAATCTCAAATTCATTTTTTGATTTATCTACAACTTCTCCTAAAGATACTATGTAAGGATCTCCCAACTTAATATCCAAATGAAACCCAACATCAAAAGGAGTCAACTCCAGACTCATAACACCACAAGAACCAACAACATCCATAAATGGGGTCACTTCATCATCAACAATACAAGACTCCATCGAGTCTTTCACACACAAAGAGTGGTAAACACCTTCCATAGTATCCTTACAAGAAACCTCACAGGAAATTGAAGAAACTTTCACCTCTATATCATCACAAACAACATCCTCACAATGCAACAACTTCGGATCCATAACCTCAACCAAAGACTCCTTAACTACCAAATCCTTAACTTCCTCCTCACAAATACCTTCCAACTCTATTTCCTTGGTTTTAAATCTCTCTTCCCTCAAATTTTCAATTCTTTTCAAAGCCTTACTCAAATTCTCTCTCACGTCCTCATTACTGTCACTCTCAAGATCCTCAAAACCCTAATCAGAATCATTACAAATCCTAGGAGAACTCAAAGAAACTGAAAGACTATCAAATGAAGTTTTCTCTTCATCATTGTTGCCTAAATTAACCAAACAATTATCTACACAACTATCAAGGAATAAGAGATTAGGTCTACTCAAAACCACATCATCAACACCACAAACAAAAGCCTCTCCAGGGCTACTCAAAACATCACCAACAAACTCACACGACTCAACTGAGTCAACAACACCAACACCAAAATCACAACATGAGTCAAAACCTAAAACCTCCATACTCTCTTGATCAACAAGCTCATAACCAAACTCACAACAAATCTCCACAAACTCATTAGGCAACAAATTCGAACCCTTAACTTCATCTTGAAAACTTACAGTTTCTAAGCCCTCTCAATCATGGTCTTCTAACAAACTCAAAAATTCATCCTCGATTCTCTCTTCATCTTTCAAGCAATCAGATCCATCTATACTATCACCAAGGCAAACAAGATCACTCTCTAAATTATATTTACTCTCTTCAACACTGCAATGACTATTAGAATTATCATCACACCTTCCCTCATCAGTAATATCAAAACTTTCTTGACTCTCATCCTCTCCCAAAGAACATGCGAACTCTTGGTCCTTAAAATCATATGGTCTCTCATTTTCTTCTTTACAACCCATATCCATCTCTAGCTCATCTTTAAAGCCTTTAAGCTCCAAAGTATCATCAGTCAATCCCTCTTCTTTAGTTAAATCACTAATCACTGAACTAGAAGCATTCGTGGTCAATGGGTATGAATTCACACTCCTAGACTCTTCACTCTAATTAGTCAAACAAGTATTTTTCTCCTCAACCACCCTAGGGAGTTTCTCCTCACACACTTCAATTGATTTCTCACAAGTCAACTTATCTCTCCTAAATAGAGAATATAGTATACCTCTCTCAGGATAGGCATAACTAACTCTCTTCTCCTCAAAAACTTTTCTCTCAACTTGCCTTGAACTCAACCTTTCCCTTGGTTCATCAAACCCTAACTCTTTTTTTATTTTGGTCTTCCTCTCTTGATGTTGAGCTATCTTCACCGCTTCCTCAAAAGTCTTAGGGTTTTTTACCTCTAATTTCACTCTCCAATCTTCTAATTTTAACCCATTGACAAAATACATTATCTTCGACACAACTGGGGCTATCTCACCTTCTAACAATGTTAAACTCCATCGATTCCACAATCTTTCAAACTCCCTAGCAAAATCATCAACACACTAATCATATTTTTGAACACAAGTTTCTATTTATGCCCATATCTCACTTTGACTTTCTCTTTTCTTAAACCTAGATAAAAAAACATTTTTAATGGTCTCGTAGTCCAAATTTTGTCTCTTAAATTGCAAGCTTCTCTCAAAGTCAAGCAACCAATTTCGTGCTTCTCCTTGTAATTGATATCTAAAAATCTTGAGTTTATCCTCAGGATTGGTCACTCTCCCTATCAAACAACACATCTCTATTTTTTCTAAAAATCTTTTGGGATGTTCAGTATGAATACCATGAAACTCAGGAAAATCATTAGCCATTTTTAACAATCACAAGAAATAAAAAAAAATTCACATTCAAAACAACAACAATGTCAATTTCGGCACTCCTCAGCGGGGGCACCAAAAAAGAGATGTTACGTGAGCGGTGATCGAGAGCAAGCCTCTCTCACAACCTGATAACGAGATGTTAAGGAGTGCCGGTTGGGATAATTGACTTTGTTGGATACACAACACAACTTGAAAATTTCAAATATTTGATAAAACACCACAAAACAAGACTAAAAACAATGCCTCTTATAACTCAAAAAGTTTAAAACCCATATGCGGGTAGAGCATCACACAACCACACAATGGAAATACCAATAATTCGAAAGAAAACTAAGAGAAATATATTCTCGTACCTTAACAACCTTGAGCCGATGCTCGGCGCTTTGACACCCAAAAGCTCCAACTTCCAAATTGGCATGACAAGAGCTCACTTTAGCATGCGACCCTCCACTCTCCTCTCTCATAAAATACAATTGTAATCAAGGGGGAAGGCCCTTAACTCTTCAATCTCCTCTCCTTATATAGTTTTCTATCCACACTCACACACATTAGGCTTTTTGCTTTCAGCTTTTGGCTTTTGCTTTTCTACTGCTTTTCACTATTTTTGTTTTTTCTGCTTTATGCATGTTTGTAACTTGTTTGGATAATAACTTTGTCATGTGAACTCCGAATATAGTTGTTCGGATACTCAAAACGATTGGAACACATCTGGTCGATAAGCCTACACAGACATAATTACGAAATTCGATAAAAAATGAGCAAAAATACTGATGTTTGTAAATTGTATCATTTTTCTCCATCTTTTATCTTGGATGACTTATTCCCTTCCTTGCCTATTGTTCTTGTAATTGCACACACTTTCACCATACATATCCTCTTTTTCTTCAAGAAATACTCGCTGATGATGTAAAATGTACGATCTTTTCCTTGATCCTTGAGTCTTCAAAATATTCTCTAGATATAAACCTGTTTTTTTAATGCAGTGTGCCCTAGCAAGAATATTCTATGAAATGAACACCGTGTCCAGTCTTTCATGATTTGGAAAAATATGCAATGTTGGATCCATGATATACAACCAATCAATTGATGCTACACGCAAAAATATGTATGCATTGAAGAATTGTGCCTAGCCTATCTAGATGTGATCTTGCGTCATGCAAAATGCAAAAAAAATTCCTTGTTAATTTAAAATTCCTTATTCTCACCTCTCAACTCTCAATAAAAAAGATATGATATACTCCATTCCACCCATCCAAAATCTCACGATCACTCTAGAATTTGATGATCCTCAAGATGTTGACCAAATATGAACAACCCTTCTCACAATTGATGGCATCCTTCACGACCCTCGAACTCACCCAACCACCTTACACTCTTAACCAGAGGTTCCTAACTTTATGATGAACATCCCAAATGGTGCATGTAAGAAAATGTACGTGCTCAATGACAGGTGCTCTCTCATGTGCGCGTGCATCTAAAATTTACTGCATATAGCTGCAGTGGACCTCATGCCGTGCTAGTGCTCAACAATGGTGCAAAATGTGCATAATCCCAATCCATGGCATGGAAGTATTTGATAAGAACAAGAGACGACCTCCGAGTGCAGTGCATCAACAAGTGCAGTGTGAAGTGCTCGTGAACCCATTATCCCCGTGATGTGCAAGAGTCTCGACAAGAAAATATACCTATCTCCTCAATGTTCAGTAGCTATTGACAAACATAAGCTTCATCCTGTTCAAAAAAGTACCAAGCTCGACCAAGGCTATCAAGTTTCACACTCAACAAATCAAACAAAATGACAGAAGATAATCCTAGGCTAAACAAACACAATAAATCCAACTACGAAATAACAAAACAAACTGTCACACAAACAACTAAGCTAGCAAAAATCAAACCTAACTACGGTTTGACTAGGGGATTTCAGTTTTCAGAAAAACGCTTGACACCGGCTTGGGGTATCCAGGGGTACTTTTCAGCTTGTACACACACTTGCATGGCAGAGCCTTCTTGCCAGTAGTAGGCAAGGAAACCAAATCCCAAGTCATATTCTTATCCAAGTAGTCTATCTCAAACTGCATAGCCCTCTCCTAGGAGTAACTGTCACCCCTATGAATAGCCTCATCATAGGTGAGAGGCTCTCATGCATTTGTAACTAAGACATAGTGCATGGAGGGCTCAAATATGTCAGGTGGGCATCTATCTATCGTAGAACACTGCATTGCAAGATTTATTGCATGCCCAACATTCTATCCAACACCTTGGCCATGAGCATCTGCTTGGCTTCTCTTTAGATATAACCCTACATATCTCCACAACTCTCTCAAGCTGTCTATGAATCTTGTCTTCATGGAAGACTACATCATGACTGTGGATGACTTTCCGTGCCTGTGGATCCCATAGATGGTAACCCATCTCTCCTCATCTTCATAACCAAGGAATATGTGTTTAAAACTCTTAGGATCTAGCTTGTTACGCTTGCCCTTGGGCACATGGTAGAATGTCTCACATCCAAAAGACACGCAAATGAGCATAAGAGGGAGGCTTTCCAATCCATACCTCCTCTGCAACCTAAAAATCAATGCCACTACAAGGCGATCTATTAATGATTTGCATGGCAATTGTAACTGCCTAAACCCAAAAGTGCTAGGGTAGGCCAGCATGGCTAAGCATACTACGAACCCTTTCCTGGATGGTCCTATTCATCTGCTCAACCATACCATTCTAGGGAGGGGTGTAAGGGGGTGGTCAAGTGACACTTTATACCCCTCTCATCACCTAACTGCTCAAAAGCACGTGATACATATTCATTCGCATTATCTATCCTAAGGCATTTCAGCCTATTCCTAGACTAGTTTTCTACCAATGCAAGCCATCTCTGAAAAACTGCCAAAACATTGGGCTTCTGCTTTATGGGATAAGCCCATATCTTACGTGAAAATTCATCTATGAAAGTAACAAAATATTTCTCACCACCCATAGTCTGACAGGGCATAGGTCCACAAACATCATAATGAACCAAAGCCAAGGGCTCACTCATGCATGACATACGATACTTCTTATGCATAGACCTAGTTTGTGTGCCATAAAGACAATGATCACAAGAATCAAAATGAGAATAGTCAAGGGGTGGTAAGTACTGCAAAGCAGAAAGAATTTTCATTCCCTTAATGAACATGTGCCCCAAATGAGCATGCCAAAGAGATACATAAGGTAAAGACCCCATAGACAAAGCATGATCAACTGTAGATCTAGAAACAACTAAGGGGCAGAAGCTGCTAGCCTCGGCACCTCTCACAAGCACAACCATGTAGAGTCTCCAAAAGATACATGATATCCTGTTCCATCAAGTTGTCCAACGGACATGAGACTACATGTCAATGTAGGTACATGACATACATCGTGCATAACAAAACTTCTATCAGAAGGATATTGCAACGTAACATCACCAATGCCAACAATCTCAAGAGACCTGTCATCACCCAAGTGTAGAGAACCTGAAATAGAATGGTATGAATGAAACCACTCTTGGCAAGGTGTCACGTGAAAGGATGCACCTGAGTCCAAGAGCCAACACTGTACATACATAAAGTGTATCTTTGTCATCTGTGAAGCACTAGATGAAGCTTGTACAAGGATATAATCCCCATCAAAATCCTCGGGTTGCATAACATTGAGCTCTTCAATCTTAACACTCCACATAGTAGGTACTATGCTACAATCAGAAGACTTATCTTACACTTTCTCTTTTCCCTTCTCTGTGCGCCTTTCATTGCATAGTTCATGACACTGTGGCCTTATGTGGCCTTTCTTTCCACAATGATGACATGTCAAATTGGCATTCCTACCGCAGGATTTGGTGCGTGAATTTCCACAAGACTTGGACCGAGATTTTTGCAAATCCCATCCACAACCACTATCACGATCATTCTTTTCATTTCTATCATTTCTACCTCTAATGGTCAAAGCATGAGACACACATGAGGTATCCAAAGTCTTACGATTTATTTCTTTCTACAGAAGAGAGCTCTCAACATTAGATAGCTTCAGAGTAGTGGCAGAAGCACATAAGGTAGTGCGGAATACATCCCAAGACTCATTAAGTGTTCCAAGAAAGAACAATAGAGTGATATCCTCTTTGAAATAAATGCCCTATGAACCGAAGTTCTTAAGAATAGCATGAAATTAGTGTAGATGAGTTGACATGGTCACATTCTCTTTCATGCGGAGATCCATAAGCTATTTCAGCTAATACATTTGACTTGCAGGACTTTGCTTGGCACACCAATCCCTGCCAAACTTGGCTCTTCCAATAGGCATAATTCATACAATCAAGCTTATTGATGTTGAAGATAGCACTGTCAGTGGAAGAAGATGCCATATTGTAAGCTAAAACAGTGCAGATAGTTCAAAATTGCTTGCTGTAAACTATAGAAAGTGACAAAAAAACCACCAAAACCAAGGAAAAATGGCGAGAAACAAGTATCTAATGATGCTGCCCACCAAGTACCATCAAAAGTACATCAAACCAAGATGATTAAGCATGAAAAATACATCACAATAGTTTGGAGATATATGCTTGCTATAATAATTTGCAGTAGTGTACGATGAGAGCTGACTAAGTTACTATACAACATCGAAACTTCTATAACAACACGTATCGAATCATTCAAGAACATTATCAATCAACTTGCTGCCTATTGGTGATGCCATTCCATGAAAGCAATTGGTAACACAACTTCTTGACACTGTAAAAAGGATTACTTATGATAATATTATTACCATATTATCTAACAAAGTTGGGAGCAATTTTGATCAAGCTTGGATATCTCTGATTGAATGTTCACAATGACATGAACGACGATGCATAAATCAAGAAACAACTATGATCTTACGAGAGGACATAGTAAAAAAAAATCAATCAAGCTTTACTTTCTCGAAGATATTCCTCTCCACGCTTTATACATAGGAGTCATCATGGTGGTAACTTCTCTCATATCAAGTCTTTTAATAGACGTTATTCTTATTGTAATAGAAATTATCACAGTACAAATGATTTTCAGGTAAAATAATATGAGGAAGAATATGGTATTACTAATAAACAACATGTTTATCCACAAATTATTCTCCTTATGACTACTACAAAAAGAGTGATTATCAAACCCATCTATATTTCAAGAGGCGTTTTTATCTAGATCGTAATAGAGCATATGTTGCTACACATGACAACACTATTGAAGAAGCAAATTATGTGAGTTATTATATCTCTTTGGAAAGGATACTTCATGTTTGTGTGATGGATCTCTTTTTATTATTGATTCTAGTGCTACAGGATACATGACATATTAATCCCAATGGTTACATAATTAACATTCTATTCTTGTCAAGAAATTGGTTTATCTTGTTGATGACACAACCTGTCAAGTCAAAGTTATAGGTGATTTATATCTCGGTACTCTATCGTCAGCAAGAGTTCTGTGTGGAGTTTTACACATCCTAGATCTACAAAGGAATCTTATTCTAGTTGCAAGGCTTGTGGATCTTGGTCTCTTTGTTGGTTTTGACCATATCAAGTATGGCATTGAGAAAGATGGAAAACCATAGGTGCCGCTCCTCAAAATGGTAATCTTTTCGAGTTATCTTTAAATGAAGATATTACAAATGTTGTTACATCTCATGGTGATCTTAACAGTAAAATATAACATCATCGCTTTGTTCATTTTGATTTTTCTAATCTTGTCGATCTTTATCAACGTGACCTTGTTCAAGGTATGGAATTCAAAGCTCATTCTCACATGGGTATTTGTGAATATTGTGCACTTAGAAAGCATTTTCAAAAATTGTTTTCAATTTCTACAACAACTCATTCTAAAGATAATCTTATTCACACTAATATTTATTGACCTTTTTCTCCATCAAAATCTCAATATCAGTATTTCATGACTTTTATTGACGACTTTTCAAGATACACCACTGTTTTTCTCTTGAGACACAAATCAGATTCAGTTTTATTATCTTTTAAGAAATATAAAAAAGATGCCAAACTTCGTATTGGTCATCGTATCAAGAAACTTCACAGTGATAATGATGGAGAATACTGATTTTGATTATTATTGTAATAATCAAGGTATTCATCATTAATATATGGTTCCATGCTCTCCTCAATAGAATGGTGTTACTGAGCATAAAAACAGGATTATCCTCAATGTTGTGTGATGTATGCTCATTCATTCTAGCTTATCTAAATGTTTCTAGATTGAAGCGGTTTTAACAATAGTATTTGTCCAAAATCATCTTTCTCTTTCTCCTTGTAAAATAGTGATTACTACTTAGACAGGTGAAACTCCTTCTATTTCATATTTTTGAACCTTTGGATGTATTGCTTATATTTACGTACCCAAAGAGACTCATAGAAAACTCGATTCCATTGGATATTCAAAATTTCCAAGGGGGTACAAGTTTTATGATCCATCCTCCAAGAAGGTTATCATAAGTCATGATGCTATTTTCAATGAGAAACTTATGAGCAACACATGGTCTCATGAGGACATTGGGAGGACATGGTCATATGGTCATTAGAGGACGTTGATGAAAAGAAGTCATTACTCGTTGCTTTTCCTTTTCTATATGATGATGAACCTCCTACACAAGATAATATTGACTCTTCAAATCACAATTCATAACTTGTACCTATTATTGCTAATGATGACCATGGCATTGATCTCTATGTTGATCTTCCAATTGATAATCTCAACTTCCTTCAACAAGTAAAGAAGGTTTTATCTTTTGCATTTGATATGGTGGATCTTGCAGAAATGCACTCATGTCTTGGTATTCAAATTCGACGCTATAAAAAAAAGGGTGTTTTAATACTATGTCAAACAAAGTTCATTGACAATATTATTTAGAAGTTTGGTTTGGATTCTGAATATCCTACTAGTACTCCTTGTCTTATGAGCTCTACCAAAAACTCTCACTTTCTGCACTAGACAACATCTTAGTTCTCAATGCCTTAAATATTGGACTGTAGCCAAATGATTTTTGAAGTATTTGAAAGGCACTAAAGATTTTGGGTTGGTATATCGACGCCAACAAAACTCTAATTCTATGTGCTCACTTCACCTTTTGGGTTATACAGATGTAGATTGGGCAAGCTCTCACTTATCTATGCATTTTATAAGTAGAATTTGTTTCTTTATCAATGGTTGTCATGTTTCTTACACTAGCAAGAAATAACATTGTGTTGTTGTTTCCACTACAAAGGCTGAATATGTAGGTGCATCTTTAGCGGTTCGAGAGTTAGTATGGCTTCAACAAGTTCTATCAGATATTGGCCATCGTCCTCGCTCCATCATACCATTTCAATGTGATAACCAAAGTGCCATTAGTCTTGCTAAAGACTATGCTCAACATAACAAGTCTAAGCATATTGCAATGCATTATCATTACGTTTGTATGAAGTAAAGAAAGGCATGATCATGATTGGACATTGTCCAAGTGATAAGATGATTGCATATATATTCACTAAAGGACTCAATGAAGTACGCTTTACTTTGCTAGACTTGGAACTTGGAGTTGTCTCAACTTCAATCTTTGGGAATTAATCTACTACGACATTGTAGTGCCATTGTACATACTCTTTGTAGGCACCATATACTTCACACATGCATATACATCTCAGAAGTCTTGGTCATCTTTGTAAATAAATATTCAATTTCACTTCACATGCACAGATTCACTTTACATACACAAAATAATCCTTCTTGATCATGGTTGTGAATTTGTATCTAGGAGTTGGGGTTTTTCCCTTGTGCTCCCCAAGGGTTTTTTCATCTGCAAAAACTGGAGACCTTTGTTTGAGCATATATATGTGTAGATTGTGATTAATATGAAATAGTCCTCGGGAGTCTACATGGTGTGTTTCTTCTCTCCTTCTCGAGTCTCTACATATCTTCTCTCTCTACATCTCAACAAAGACTACAATCATCATTATCATCTTTTATTGGAGTCATAGTTCGTCGTGTCTTTGATGGGTCTTACCTTTTGGGTGGAGCCATTTACATGGAAGAAATAACATAAGTTGAATATTCTCATGTTGAAGTGGTGGTAGTTGAACAAAAAATTCGATATTACATTAGCGAATCAAGATGTCCAAAAGGGGTAGGGGTAGTCTTAGACGACTCTCTTTAACTTCGTCAAAATTCAAGAGGAGCTTTGTTTATCACTTTTCTTAAATGAAACATTGAATTCACCAAGTCTCAAGATTTAAATTAACCATTCACGATACAAAAGATTTAGAAGTACAAGGCTAGCATAATGGGTACACTACATGCACCCGCTTTTGTCGTATTTCCAACATGTTTTGCATGTGGCTGTATATATATGAGTTGTTACAACTAGAAATTCTCTAAGAATCTTGCTTGTTGTGCCTACATATTAAATGTTTATAGAAACGTTTTTGAGTGACAATGATAGGAACACAATAGGAAGAGTAACTAGGCAAAAGCAACATTGAAGGCCAGTGACATGAATCAAAATAACAATTGGGATGGGAACTTACTAGACAAATCTGAACATGAAGATAAAGTCAGTGACTTATAAACCTAGGGGTGCACCTATAAAAACTCATCTATATAATGTGCACTCAAAGGCTATTAAGAAATAGTCTTTGTTTACATGATCTAAGGCCATAAACTAATCTTTCCCTGTTTTTTTTTTTCAAATTATTATTTGAAGAACCCCATTTTATAGATATAATCCTATAAATAAAATCAAACAAAATATCTTATCCTTTGAGCTTGTGTGTGGTATCTTACATGTTCTATAAGGTAGACTCCCCGGGCTTATAAACAGCAACAACTAGAATAGATAGGCCTTCCATATGCTTTGCATGCGTGTGTATCTCTCTCTCATATGTATCTTTCCTTCACTTACCTTTGCATGCCATTTAATCCTATCAAGTTTTGAGATATCATTATAATTACCCACATACACAAAACCCTTTATTATCATGTAGTTGTGCTATGGAAGGGTATATACATGCAATGGAGATATTGGAAACTTCTAGTTTCCCCTCCTATCATATGCCCCTTCACAACTTAGTTACCTTTTCAATCATCATGCATGTGTGCATCATAGAGCCAGTAGAAGCTTATTATCTCTTTTTTTCCCCCTCTGCACGTTAGCCCCAAAATGCGTTTTCAATACTAAACATGTGCATGGCATTGAATTGAGGAACTTTTGTTGATTTTCCGATATGCATGTTCAGCCACATCATGGTTGCCTTATCATTGGCCATATTGCACATAGCATACAGTGTATCGAAGAAGGCGGGATAAGGAAACTTACATTGTTTTGAAGGAACGCAATAAACCATTTCCCAAAAGTAAAGACTTGAAGCATGCACATGCAAATTGAGCTCGTAGAAATGCATTGGAAGCTATTGAGTATAAGAATTCACACCACTTTGAGTTAAGGTAAGATTAGTATCAAAATTTGGCTCTCAAAAAATAGAAGCTAGAGCTATGCACATGTTTTTAAATTCAAGTCAACGAAGCATGAGCTAGAGCATCATGCAATGTGCCCCTCAATTTGTACAATGTGTTAGTCCTCACATGCTGTAGCCCTAGTATGCTACAAAATGAGAAAGCATCTCTAAGTTTTCTATAGATACTCCTAGCATATGCTACAGATCCTAAAGAAACGAAACGATGGACCATGACATGAAAAACAAGCCCTATGCTTCATAAGAATGCACCCCCTTGCATGATGTATACAGCCTTGAAGGAAACCGATGGCTACAACACTCGATTGGTTCTTGAACATTTTGATTTTGAGGAATATTCCTGTGGGGATGCATCAAGAGAAAATGAGATGGAGCGAGTGGGGTGGCAAAAGCATAAGCATGCAGGAGACCCTTTGAATCCTACCTTGCAAGTACTATTCGAGGACCATGCTCTATTCAAGTTTTCTATAATTGAGCACACTACACATCCTCTGAGAGCAAGCCCTCCATGTTCAAGAAAACCTTCGGTACGTAGGCTTATTGCGTTCGGTACGTAGGCTTATTGCGTTCGGTACGTATATGATGTCTTATCCTTTAACATTGTTGCATCCCGCGTATCCCACATGCAACGGCGCGTAATCCGGGCTTTGCTTATAAAGTGTGCGGAGAGCGGCGCCTCCCATCTCATCTGTCCCCGGTGGGCTCTCCTTGTTGCAGACCTCGCGTCGGTGGGGATATGATGCAACGGAGACGATGGCCGGGCCGAGTGAGCTCTCCATGCCACCTGTCGTCCGAGGAGGCGCTGTCTCTCGGCGGGGGGTAAGGCGCGGGGACAGCCTTGCCGCGGGGGGCTTGGGACGGCCCCCTGCTACCACCTCCACCACCCTAACTTAACAAACAACGAACGGAACAAGCAACAAACCGCTACAAGAAAAGAAAGAAAATAAAAATAAATAAATAATAAAAACAGAAAAGAAGAAAAAATAAAATGACCCTACCCGCCCGGCACGGCCATCGATCCACCCACCGTCTTTTGCCCCCCCCGCTTTTTGCACTTTAGAATGCAGCGAAAAAGCTACCATTACCAAAACCCCGTACAGCTGCTTCATTCAAGCTTAAAAAGAGAGAGCCTTAACCTTAGCTAGCTGCATTATTATATTACATTTCGATATTATAATAAACAAGCAACCATGCATTCGAATGCTTGTTTGTGTATTTTTAAAAAATTATTCCGATATGTTCGTCCATATCATATTTCTGGAGGGCTATGTTGACACATACTTTGAAGATTATACCGATGAGGATGAGTATTTTGCCACAGACATACTGATATGTTAGATATTTTGAGTGGCCGAAGTCAGCGACACTATTCATATATTTTGGTTTGCCTAGTGAGATTGATCGTATAGATATTCTAAGCTAGGTGAGCAAGGGCTCGTGCATGAAGGGCCCAAGGTTTTTTATGCTGAAACATGTGGCATTGTGTACAACTACTGAGTACATGCTTTTAGCATTGTTTTAGGGAATCTTTGCATCTTTGGAGGGAAAGACGGAATGGATTTCTTGAGAACACCTCCATGCATAATCCAGTGGGCATAAGCTCAATGGCCATAAGCATGGTGAATGATAACATAGAAAAGGATGGGAAATAACTTAACCCTCATTGAAATATGGTTCATTGGCAAATGATGCATGACTTGCAGAAGAATAAAGGGAAAGAGTAAAACATGTATTTTACGTCTACTTGTATGCTTTGTGGGAAAAAGAGGGATTTTCCTTGCATGCTTTCAAGAACCTAATTTAGGAGGGTGGCAGTGCAACATGCCTTTTGGATAAAGGAGGTTCTTCATGTAGAGGACTCGGGAAATGTTATTATGGGCAAGGGTGGCCAGTGCATCTCTCCTTCTACTTTCATTTTTGTGTATTCCCTAGACTATGTTAGAACTCACCTTGCTAAAGAGGGAGGCCAGGGGTGCAATGAAAGGAGGGGCATGCCAGCTCATTGGACTCTTGCTATTCTGCAAGATCACTTTGAAGTTTGATGGTTTACCAGGCCTTTATCGAGGTTTCAATAGTTCTTGTGTTGAAATCAATGTGTATACCATGGCAAATACTTTGGAATGTACCATTCTCTGGAGCTAGAGGTGCTTGGTGACAATCTTCATCTTCTGGAGTCGCTTCTAACTTTGATTGTGTTGAACATGATCACCGGACGATAGTATTCTTTAGTGTGGATCTATTGGGACTACAACTGTGGTGGTAATTCAGAAAGGACATCACCTTCATGACAATTCCGAAGGCGACTGTAGTGATGTGACAATTAATAAAGCTGTCTGGTCTAATCTATCTAGTGCGAATTCAAGTGTTGATGATATGTGTGCTAATTATCCTGATCAATCAACATGATCAGAGCTAAATCTAAAGAAGGGTGGCATGCAAATTGTTGGGTTACAACAACACAACCTGTTACAGGTTGGGATTTTGGCTTGTAAGGCATGTTTGTAAGAAAAAACATATGGAATTGCAATTATGCTTGGCATAGTGATCAACTTAAGACAAACAAGCCTTAAGAAGTCCTATCAAGTGGCTCCTTCTACACTCAATCATCTGAACCTCATGATAGCTTGTGGCCTACCTCAATGGTGATCTTCTTCGACTACAAGGTTGCCTTTTAGCTATACTCCACTGGATTTATAAAGACAATCGAGAAAAGACAACATCATTGCAAGTCCTACTCTCTCCTCATGAAAAGTACAAAATCCTTATCATGAGAGCTAGCACCGCCATCATTGAACTCCTTTAGTGGAGTCTATGCTCCTCCCTACAACCATAAGGGGTTGAAAGCTCCTTGTTATCATAGCTATCATTCAACAATGGCATTTTATGATGATCAAGGAACCTTAGAAATAAATATGTGAAAACAAGAGAAGTGTATATCTACCCTAAGAGGAAAAGGAAGCTACACTTAATTTGCATGCATCGGAGAAGTAGAGCAATGATATTGATGTAGCCATCACTTTTCATCTTAATTTTGTTTATGTGTAGTTCAGTGCTTTACAACAGTAAAAAAAACAATGAAGGAAGTGGGCGAGTTCTATCTCATGTAAAAAAAAATGCTTGAAGTTTTGAAGTGACTTGATAAAGGTTCATGACAAGGGCTTAGTTTTGATCACTCTTGAATAATTTTATTCTCAAATGAAGTGAAGGGATAAGCATAGTTTGGGGTTAGCATCATCGACTACTCCTAATCCATGGAAGTCCTTGGGTGAATCAAAGGGCTAACATCTAGGATATTCTCATATTAATTTGTGATTTGGATTCTAATCTCTTGTCAAGGATTGTAATCTGGGTTTTTCATAATATAGTGCATAATATTCAAAACATCTCTTCTTGTTTAACTAATTCTACCACTCTTCCTTGAATCTCTTAGTAGATACTCCACATCTTATTGGCCACCAGTGCATGTCCTTTCAATATCAATGTTGAATCCAATATGAGATGCCATGACAAGGTTGTAGAATGGGGACTGTATGAATCATGAAGCTGACAAGGACTTTAAGAGGAATGTAGTAGGGAGTGGATGAAGTTACTAGAAAATTATGTACATGTAGTTATGCATAAAGATTTGGATATGGATTGTAGGGTATGAGTAGTTCAAAAATTTATTGAGGTAGTAAAAATACAGTTACCGTATGTAGTCATAGATATGCGAGAATAGGAAATTACTGAACAAAAACCTAAGTAGATGGAGAATTTGGCAATGGAAGAGAGAATGTGAGTCTATTTAATGGATAGGACGTATGTAACCACCTCGAAGCTCTTGAAGAAAGGATGCAATAGTTTGATGTCCTAGAGGATTATAGGATTGAATGTTTAGAATGCACTGATGAAAGTGGTGTCGCGACGCTGCGCATCCACCACTGCGAACCTAAGGGTGGAGTTTTTCACCAGGAATTTGAAATCATTAGTCAACGCCATTAGGAATTTATTTTTTGTTGTGTGTGTTTTTTTATTTGCATTTTTGCATGAGGCATGAGCACATGTAGATAGGCTAGGCACATTTTCTTCAGTGCATTCATAAATGTTGTGTGGATCATCACTTGATTGGTTGCATAGCATGGATTCGATTTTGCATGTCCTCTTCAAATCATAAATGATTGAGCACGAAGTTCTATTTCAAAGCATATTTTCTTACTAGGACACATTGTACAACATTAAAGCATGTATGCCGTGAAGGCCATGAGGATGCACCATTTGATGAGAAATCCTTGTGCTGTGCTGTATCAGATGCAAATGGGAAGTTTATTTTCAGTTCAGTGCCTTGTGGACAGTACAAGCTTGTGCCTTATTACAAGGGAGAAATTACAGTCTTTGATGTTTCACACGCTTCCATTGAAGTAGCTATTGGTCATGATAATGTTGTTATCATTGAGCCATTTCGAGTAACTGGGATCTCTATTGGTGGCCGAGTTGTAGACAATTAAGGTAGTGGTGTGAAGGTAGTGTAGAAATTCGTAAACGATGCCCAAAAAGCCACAAATGATGTGAAAGGGTACTACAAACTTGACGAGGTCACATCAATTCACTACACAATCAAGGCTCAGAAGCCTCACTATAGATTTAGTACATTACATTGAGCCATTTCATGGTACTCCCGAATATTTCTTGCTACCAAATATTGTTGTAACCCAAGAACAACCTTGTCTTTTAATTGGCCAATGAACCTTTGCTTGCTTAAAAGAGACAAGTTCCATATCGAGCTTATGTCTGTTGATCATATCCGAGAGTCTTTTGATTTTGTATCTTGTCTATATCTTTAATCAAAGAATTTTTTTTCTCAAACTAAAATTCTTATGGATAATTATTTTACATGAGTTCTCCCATCGCAAAGCATCCCTGCGGTGAGTGAATTTCACGAATCCTCACACAAATTCCGTGCGAGAACGGGTTAGAGGAACAAGTTTAGGAGTTATGACGGATGTATGGTATAACTTGGGATGACTACAAGCATGCTCAAAAATATTGAAAAGAATGTAAATCTACCCAAAAAGCTAAGCAGATATGATGGATGTATGGTATAACTTGGGATGACTACAAGCATGCTCAAAAATATTGAAAAGAATGTAAATATGCCCAAAAAGCTAAGATTTGTATGGAAAATCGTGATTTATCTATTGAACTATTTGAGCTTCCACTGCTAGTTGTTGAAGTGACATAGGATAATGCAAATACCGATACAAAGCCAGAGATAACTGATGATGGAGAGATTCTTTCTAAGGACGATTTTTTACTATCTAACACGAAGGTGGATGCTATACTTATGGACATATTGCCTATAATTATAGAATCAGACATAGTGTTGGAGGGTTGTGATTATGTAGAGGTTTTGATTCATGATACTTCTATGTTTTTGTTATACAAATTGATGCTCAGGATATAGATGCATTGATAGATGTAATGCTATAGGAGACTATTACAAATGCTATGGTTGATAATGTGGATCCATGGTCTATTGATGTGATTGGTAAAATTTCTAATGGGGATGTGATGATGGATCATATCGATGCTAATATGCAAGAGATGGATGATGCTATGAGAGTTGAAGGTATGAAAGAAATATATGCTTTAGATGAATACACCAATGCGCACATGGATGCTCCAACCATGCACAAACTCAAGGATATAGGATGTTACACTAATATATTGGGTTACCCGTTGATCTCAGAGAATCTAATGAGTTCATGGGTATTAATCATGGAAGGCTATATGAATGAGGGATGTCATGCACTATCAATGCCTTATGATCTAGGTGGAATTAGAGATTGGAATTGTTATGTATTCTAGAATATACCAATGACTTGGCTATTTGATCCTAGTGGGAGGTTGCTTATTCAAAAAAAGAAGTTCATGATCATATTAGTGTTTGATCTAGGTGGCTACATAGTGTGGCACATCAGAGGGATATATAGGTTCGAAGAGGGTGGATGTCATGATGTTGTGCATCCACTTATGAAAACCCTAGGAAAAAGGACATGAGCTAGATGTTTTGTGTAGCCAAAGTCAAGGACACTATTCATATATTTTGTTTTGGCTAGTGAGATTGATTGTATAGATTATCTAAGTTAGATGAATAAGACCTCATGCATTGATGGCCCATTTTTTTAAATGGTGAAATGGATGGCATTGTACGACTAATGAGTACATGCTTTTAGCATTGTTTTTGAGTACCTTTACATCTTTGGAAGAATAGAAGGAATGGTTCATGATCACTATATATGAGGAAGGTGGCTTATGGCTTTCTTGAGAACACCTCCATACATGATCCAGTGGATGTAAGTTGTGTGGCCATAAGGGTGGTGAATGATAACATGGACAAGGATGGGAAAAAGCTCAACCTTCATTCAAATATGCTTGATTGGTGAATAATACTTGAATTCAAGGAGAAAAAGAAAGAGAAGGAGAAAAATAAGTATTTAATATATATTGCCATGCATTGTGGGAAAAAAAGGGATTTTCCTTGCATGCTTTTAGGAACCCAAAGGAGGGTGGGGGTGCAACCTGCATTCTCATAAAGAAGGATCTTCATGTGGGGGAATGAGGGAATACTATTATGCAGAAGAGTAGCCAATGTGTCTTCCCTCTTATTTTTCCTTTTGTGTATTCCCTAGACTACATTAGAACTCACCTTGCTATAAGAAGGCCAATGCTATAAAGAAAGGAGGGGAGCATCAGTTCAATGGACTCTTGGTTGTCTATAAGAAGAGTCTAAAGTTTAACAACATACTGAAGTTTTACTAGGGTTTCAACAGTTCTTGTGTTGAAATCATTGTGTATACAACACTACAACTACAACACTACCTTCAAGTTATACTCCACTAGATTTATAAACTTGACTTCAAGGTGGCAACAAGCCGAGTCTCTCTCCATGCTTCTATGCTCAAGAAGACAATTGAGTAAAGGCAACACTATTTCAAGTCCTACCCTCCCCTATCGAAAAGTGTAACAAGCGAGATACACACCGACTAACAAGCGGGATACACACCAACTAGGGTTTAGACACCCCGTCACACTGACCGGGGTATTTAAGGTGTAAGATTCCTAGATTAGGGCAACCAGTTACTATCAAGATCATACTCTTCACCTTTATCTCCATCTTCCATGGCTTCCTTCTTCCTTCTCTCCTCTTTTCTCTCTTTCTCTCTCCTCAGCTCTCCTTCTCTCTTCCCTTAGCCTCTTTCATTACAAGTGGTATCAGAGCTTTAGGCTTTGGTCCTTTTCCTCTTTCCCCTTTCACCCTTTTCAAATCCCAAAAACCCTAATTACTCAACTTACAAGTACAGGCATAGCAAGAAGAACTGCACTTAACTTCAGCTTTTTGGATCAAGTAAGAGCTATGGCTGGAGATTCAGACATATCTGGAGGTAAAATGGTTAAAATAACAGGTCATCAGTTCTTTTCATGAAAATTTTAAGGGTTCCAGGCCAAGTTTAAAGTCCCAAGAGTTGGAAGAAAGCAAAACCTCAATTACTTTTTGCCTCATACCTCTTTCTCTCTCTTCTCCTGTAAGCTGCCATGGCTGCCAGCCCAAAGAAACCCCAAGAAATCTGACCTGAGGGTGCTCTTGACATCATCCAGCCCCGAGACTTCTTCCCTGACCTCTCAAGCTCCTGATCAAGGGGTGGACTGGGGGGATTTGCTGTCCAGGAGGCCTATAAGACATCCCTGTAATTTTTGGTGCATTTTGCACTGGCTGTCCTGCTCCTCCCTAGCCCTCCTACCATTTCTCCTCTTGTTGCCCTCCCCTCCCTGCCAGTCCAGGGCACTGTTCCAGTACTTTGGCCTTTCCCCTTTGGCACCTTTGCTCCCGGGAATCAACTCCCATGGTGGATAGCAGCTGGGACTGTTTGAAACAGCTTTGGGCAGCCATGGATTCTCCTAACTGAAGCTTTCTCTAATCGGGAAAGCTCCATCCCATAACCCCTTCAGCTCGTGAAGGATTCCTCTTGCCTGGATGAAGCCATTGAGCTCTGCATGCATGGGAGCTTTGCAGGGCAGCCATGAAAGCTTCACTTGAAGCTTCCCATTCTTGATGCTCAAGCTCGGGGATAAGCTTGGGAGCCTTCTTCATCAGCAAGAGCACTCAAATGCTGAAGCACTCTTCCACAGATGTCCAACCAACAACCGGACTTGATCAATGGAGCAACCGGCATCATGATGATTCGGGCTTCAATGATCATCACAAGCATTAAAGAGGTATGCCACTCTAATATTAATCTCTCAATTTAGCCACTTACTGAGCTTAATCCATTGTTGGAGAGATTCAAGATTGCATACAAGCATCATACCTCTTCCTGAATTTCATTGTAATGGCTGACATTAACCCCTACTTTGTCTTATGATCTTGGATGAATATTAGCCATTGTAACTTGGGTAAGTAGCAGCCAGTGAGTCATTGGACTACTAAGGTAACCCTTACCACAACCTTCATTATTCCTTGCATCTCATGAAAAGGCCCAATGTCTTCTTTCCAATGCATATCATGTTGATTGCTCATTAAAAATTTCTACCATGTATACTCTGACTGAGGAAAAAGGCCGATGCCAAGTGAGGTGGTAAGACAAAAGAGAGCTGACCCTCCCTTAACACTTAAGACCCTAAAGGGGAGCACAACCCGGCCCGAGGGAAACTTTTCCCACCTCCTAATGATCCGGAGCCCAATACTTGTTTGCAGTTGCAGGTACTTCCATAAGCCCCACTTCCCTGCCCCAATGATCTCTCTTGGATACCCCGCCACTTGAGGTACATGCAGTCAATGGAGATGTATGGTAGTGAATGTACTTATGCATGCATGGCAGAGTTGATGGGTATGCAATGATGCTCGAGATTATGTTTAGTATGCTCAAGATGCTATTGATATGGCAGATCAGGCCCCTTGATCTATGCTCTTCCCATGTAAGACATTGGCACTAAGGGACATGCAGTGTTTTTGGTCATAGTCCTGCAGGATTGTCACAAAGATCTCATTGCAGAATTTTTTTCCCTAAATCTAGGGGTGAACCCTATAACTCATATTGAAGAGGGCTTTGTACCCTCCGGTTTGAATCAAAAATCTCCCCAATTGGAGTTACAGCATGAAAGTTATGCCCATTTTTGTGCACTAGTGTCACTCTGGACAGGTTGCAGAGGCATTGTAAAACCCCTATAAAAAATTCTGATCATTTTCTATCATAAAGCTTAATAGCTCATCTTGAAAAGGCCATTTTCCCCTCCAACTTGAGCCCAAAATCTCATCAATCGGAGTTTTCTACTAAGATTTACACCCTTTTTACTCAGTAGGTCCTGTGGATTGCATCTAGATGGCTGCCCAAAAAGGCGAAAGCAAGGCCCAAGAGGAACTCCAGAGGGAGATTAAAGACTCCCAGGCCTCCATGAATGAGGAGCCAATCTTAGCACAAGATTACCATGGTGATATACAGAAGGAAATGCTTGAAACGGACCCATATGCCCTTCTTAATCACACCCTTTGTCAACACGAGCTCCGTCATATGGAACGCTACAATGATATGGTCACCAACCACCGCCAGATGATGTCCAAGTTTGATGAAGCGATCGAGCACATGGCTATCTCAAAATCAAAGACCCAACAGACCTTGGAACAGCTCACTGATCTTGTTGCTCAATTAGCGATCGCTTCATCCCAAGAGAAGACCAATGACTCTAGACATGAATCTAGACGCCCTCCACATCAAGAACCGTCACATGGCCCACAGAGTATACTTGGCACTAAGGGAATTTCCCCTTCCACTTATGAGATCGGGGAACCCTCTCATATGTATGATGAGCCCCTATTGAATTCCCATGTCCATCATGCCAGTAACATTCACTTGAGGCCTTCTCCCACCTTGGGTCGAATTTCACCTGCTCTACCTAGGAGCCCCCATGCACCATATATGAATCAGCCCCATCTGGGACTATATGGTACAAATGACCAGCCTGGCAATCATAGACAGCATGGCTATAATGGACAACATGGGCTAAATACACCACAAGAGTTGTATGGACAGCAGGGCATGTATGGCCACCATGGGATGCATGGACAGCAAGGATTTCATGGTAGCATGGCCCCTATGATTTGCATGACAAGGTCATTCTCACAAAGTACAATGGGCAATCCCCCTCACCATCTGACCTAGAAGAATGGACGTCCAAGTTGGAGTCCTACTTCAACATCTACCCCCGCACTGATGATTAGAAAATACTTTTTGCTTCTCTCCACTTGGAAGGTTTTGTCCACACTTGATGGCGCTATATCAATCGGGAGAATCAACAGTTCATTGATTGGGAAGATTTTAAAATGCATATGGTCCAAGTTTTTGTGTCCCCTGTGGAAAAATAACGGTTGGCAAGATGATGGTACACTCTTGACCAACGTAATCTCACTATACGTGACTACACCAATAAGTTCATGAACTTGATCATGTATGTGGAAAGCATCAATGACGATGCTAAATTGCACAAGTACATCTATGGGTTGGAACCAAGTCTATTGGCTGATGTCATGGCCCAAAAACCCACTACACTATTTGATGCAATCAAAGTGGCTGAGAGATATGCAAGAAAGTACCATAAGAATGAGCATTTTCAACAAGGTGTTTGACCTCCTCGCATCCCTTCATGATCAGCCCCATACGGAGGTGGTTTTCAAGGCTCTTCTATGCCTAATAATAGCCCCAAAGTACCCACTTACCCCACCTTCCATGCTGAAAGAAAAATGGGCACTTTTGGGAGCATCTGGCTCTATTGCTGAAAATCGATATGCTGAAAATAAATAGTCCATTGCATCACCTTCCCATGGATCCAGTAATCAACGGTTCATCTCCCCAGATGTTGTCAAGGAACGGAAAGAAAAGGGCCTATGTTTTAAATGTGGAGATAAGTACACTGCTAATCATGCCTCCAAATGCATGTACAAGACAGCTAGGGTCAAAGTTCATAGCATGTATGTCATGGAAGATTGACACAATCAGGAGGATGACCTGGCCATTGACCACACTGAGCCCATGGAGGATGTTGATCATGATCAGTTCTATGACCTAGAGGATGGGTTTCCCTTTGACCCGGGCGGTGCACCCTCACAGATACTTGATTTAACATTCCACCCACCTCCCACTTCCCTTTTCTCGATCTCCTTGGATGCTTGGATAGGTTCCCGTAGGCCCAGTACCCTTCTCATTCAAGGCAGTATCAATGGGAAGCATGTTTTTATCATTGTGGATAGTGGAAGCACTCACATTTTTGTCCAGAAATCAATCATTGACCGATTGAAATGTATTCCTATGGCATTACACCACCCCTTGAAGGTCCAAGTAGCAAACGGAGAAGAAGAAATCAGCACACATGTATGTCTTGCAGTTCCCTTATGCTTGGCTAAAAATTATGTGGCACTGGTTGATTTGATTGCCCTAGATATGGGCCCCATTGATGTTGTCTTGGGCTGTGATTGGCTGAAACAATTGGGAAAATTTGCTATGGACTTCTCTCAGCTTTACATGGAGTTTATGATGCATGGATAGCCTATCTACCTAGAGGGAGTTTGAGATCATGCTGATTTTCAGCTCATTACAGCAAAGCAACTCAAACGGGAGTTTAAGAAATGCTCACAAATCTTTTTTTTGCAATTAAATAAGGACACTTCTCATCAGCCCTCCATAGTATCATATGACTCTGCCTTGCAGGCCTTACTTGAGGAATACAATGACTTATTTTCGATGCCTACGTCCCTCCCTCCCAAGTGACAAGTGGACCACCCACTTGATCTAGAGCCCCATTCCAAGCCATTGAACAAACCCCTTATAGACTCTCCAAGTGTGAGCGTGAAGAGGTTGCAGAGAAAATCAAGGAGTTGTTGGAGATGGGTTTCATTGAACCGAGTTCTTTCCCCTATGCATCCCCTGTCCTCTTAGTCAAAAAGAAAGATGGCTCCTTTCACATGTGTATTGACTACAGATATTTGAACAAAATTACAGTGAAGAACCGCTACCCCATCCCCCGAATTGATGATTTGATGGATGAGTTAAAAGGGGCATGCTTTTTCACTAAGATTGACTTGCGCTCTGGCTACCATGAGATTCGTATGCGAGCAGGAGATGAGGTCAAAACGGCCTTCAGGATTGCTGATCGTGGCCTTTACCACTTTCTTGTGATGCCTTTTGGATTGACTAACGCCCCTGCCACCTTTCAAAGCCTCATGAACAAAATCCTGCAGCCCTTTTTTGTTCAAGTTCGTGCTTGTCTTCTTTGATGACATCCTCATTTACAGCAAGTCATCTATAGAGCACTTCACACACATTCGGAGAGTGTTTGACATATTGAGAGAGCATTGACTCTTTGCTAAGGAGAGCAAATGTATATTCATGGAGACATCTGTGGAGTACTTGGGACACATTGTGAGCAAAAATGGTACACAGGCTGACTCCAAAAAGGTGCAATGTGTTAAGGATTGGCCCACTCCTTTCACCACCACCTCCTTGCATGGCTTCCTTGGTCTCTCTTCATTCTACAGATGCTTCATTAAGCACTATGCCACCATTGAAGCACCTTTGACTGATCTCTTGAAAAAAGAGTCATTCTTTTGGGATGCCACTGCAGATCATAGGTTCAAACAGTTAAAGGACGCGCTTACTTCAGCCCCCATCCTTGTTTGCCATGACTTCTCTAAGCTCTTTTCCATTCATTGTGATGCCAGTGGGCCGGGGTATTGGTGCAGTATTGTTGCAAGAGCATGGTATGATTGCATTTGAAAGCCACAAGCTTGATGAGAAGGAGATGGAAATGAATGTATACGACCAAGAGATGTTGGCCATCCTCCATGCCATCAAGAAATGACACCACTATTTGTATGGTAGTCGCTTCCAAGTGAAAAGCGATCACCGAGTCCTCCAATACTTCTTGACTCAGTCTACTTTGACTCCTAAGCAAAGGCGATGGGTGGCAACCTTACAGAACTATGACTTTGACATTTCACAGACTTGAAAAGGGATTCGAAATTTAATACGGAACGATCCATGCACCGGAATGAAGTGCAGTAAAAATGCAAAATGTGCGGGGGACAGAGTTTCACAGGCCTGTCGTGTTAAAAAGTAGTTCTCATAGGGTTGGGAGGCGTTCACATGTAAAAAACACCAAAAAGACACTCAAAAACACATTTAAAAATTAATAATTAAAAATCCAGAAGTCAAAATAAGGGGGAGAAAAAAGAAAAAATGTAGGAAAAGGCGTGTTGGACATGGTTGTCAAGTCAAACTTGAATTCCGATGCAAACAAGGCAGGTTCACATGGAAAAATGTCAAAAAGACGCACGAAAAGGTCCCGAAAAACCGCAAAATTAATAATGGACAAACCGTGCATCGAAATGACACGGAGTAAAAAGAAAAAATGTCAGGGGGAAAGTGGTTGTTAGGGCTATGACGTCAGATCACTGTTCCAAAGCAAGAAAAGCGCATTCACATGGAAAACCGTCTAATTTGCGCAAAATGCTTCAAAAAGTAATAACTCGAGAACCGTGCATCGGAACAGGGGTAGGTAAAAAGGAAAATTGGACAGTTCAAAGGTATGAACAGGGCTATAAGTTTGGATTGGAATTTGGGGGAACATAGGGTGCGTTCACTTAGAAACACAACAAAATAAAGGAGAAAGGAAAATGAAGGAGGAACATCCCCAAGGGAGGGGGGACAGTGGACGGGTGGGTGGGGAAGGGACCCCAGGAGTGTAATAGAAATTCATGACATACATGCATGAGCAAAGTGAGGCATATGCAGGGTTGTATGTAAGGTAGACGCGCAGGGATGTGTCCCCACACTTAAAACCTTAACGGGTAGGGTTGACTGATCAACAGGGACCTAATACCACATGACAGACCAACCGCTAACATCCCCACACTTAAAACATGAACATCACTGACAACAAAAAGTCTAGGGTTAGACAAACTTGGCCCATGTTGTTGAGAATGAAAGTTGACTGTCGATGACACGTCCACTGTCGTTGTCGACTGCAGGAGGTACCAAGGTATCTTCACAGCACACGTCTTCATGGCAGGGACCACACGGCAGCACCCATGGGGGTAGCTAGTGGATGAATCTCGTCGAGTCGGTGTCGCTAATGAAGGAGAGTCACTCAGCTTACAACACTCAGATGGGATGAGAGAGCAGTCACTCGCCCCATTACGAACATCACTCGATAAATAATGATTTAAACCCATATCTCACACCCGGTTTAGGAATTGACAAAGGAATGGTACAAAGGAGTATGCCAAGGTGCACAGTTGATGGTCCATCAGTGCGTCCAACCCGTCTGGCATAGTTGCAAGGAGGAAGGCAAGGGAGCCTTACAGTGCAGTGTATAGAACAGGGTGACGTGTTCTGTGATGATGGCAGAAACCCACCCCGTGGGTGCATTGGGAAAAGAGAACATACCTTGCACCAAGGGTCGTAACATCCCTCAATCCTCACCTCGCAGTAATCGATTGAAGAAACTCCAGTCACACTCAGCCCACCCTCTGTCTCATGCTCTGTTGAAAGATACAGAGGGCAGCCATGTCCTGAAACCCATTAATGTAATCCTCACGTTCACTTGTGCAAAGGTTGTATGCCTTGTGCGCATTTGATGGTGGAACTGTGCATCCCGCCTAGTGTCGGAATACGGTGTGAGAAGGAAGGCCAGGGAGCCTTATGGTGCAGTGCACAGAAACAAATTGTGCTTTGTGCATTGAGAGGCCCATCCCCTGTGTGCAACACTTCATTCACACTTCTCACCTCTCATTTGATTTAAAGGGAAAAGACTGGTCACTCGCCCCACCCTCTGTCTCACTCTCTCTTTGATAGTTACAGAGGGCAACCATCCTCACTTCCCCATCCGGTTAGGATGAAAGCTTGCGTCACTCGATTGTTTGTCGATGAAGATCATGTCGTCAGTTGTTGAAGAGGCGTACCCAGGGAGGTAGCCATCAGATCGAACGTTGTGTTACATAGGACATGGCGTCTACTAGAGGACTATCAAACGCTCTGTAGAAAGGCACATGACACAGCATACCAAGGGAGGCAGCTTTGGAATTGGATCCTGGGGATGTCAATTGATGAATCCACTTTCTAGATTGCTGGGTGTTGCTACCTTTTCCACAGCCAGCTTCTCGCCCAAGGGTGTTAACCACCTTTTCTTAGAACGAGGCCTGCTATGACAAGGAATTTCTTCCTTTTCTCCCATAACAGTTTTTTTTTCTCATCTTGTTTTTTTGTTTTGTTTTTTTTTTCTTTTCTTTTCTTTTTTCTTTTTTTCCCCTATTCACGAGGGTGTCTCCACCTTTTCTCGAAGAATAGGTCGGCATGACAGGGACCGAAGTCCTTTTCTCCCGTGACCGATATGTATATTTTTTTTCTTTTTTTTTCGAATTAAGCAAGGGAATGGTGGAAATACCATTTGTTAGAACCATCCTTGCCACTGCCGCTGGTGGAAAATAGAGGATAAGAGATTAGGGCTGGAAGGTGGGGCTGAGGGGACAGAGGGTTGTGTCCACCTCATCAGGAGTGGCTGAAGAATGGCTATCAGAAGTAGCATAAGAGTTACAGTGCCACGCCAACGGGGGAAAGGATCAGGTGATTGTGACTGTCAAGATTCCCAAGGAGGGAAGTACTTCTTCAAGCGATATCCATTGATCAAGAAGGGATCATCAGAGGCATCAACGACCTGCACTTGGATAGAGCCATTAGGGTTGACAACAAGTACCTTATATGGGCCCATCCACCGCTGTTGGAGCTTGCCAAGAAACTTGCCAAATCGTGAATCATAGGCTAGGACCAAATCACCTTCTTTGAACTCCTTGTGCTTGATGAAGCTGTCATAGTAAGCCTTACGTTGAGCTTGCATGGCTTCCATGCACTGTAAAGCCATCTTGCAAGTTTCGTCCAAACATTCCAAGTGCAGGAGACGGCATTGCAGTGAATCATCATCCCCCAAATGCTTTTTAATAGCCACTCGCAAAGAGGGTAATTCCAGTTCAACAGGGAAAACAACTTCTGTACCATACACTAGCTGGAAGGGTGTCTATCATGTAGCTGCTTTATGGGAGGTTCTGTATGCCTAGAGGGCCTCTGTAAGTCAATCATCCCAATCACGACGATGTGCCTCAATTGTCCTTGTCAAGATCGAGTAGAGGATGTGATTGGTGACTTCGACTTGGCCGTTGGCTCTGGGGTAATAAGGAGTGGACTTGCAATTGCGGATCTTATACAGCTATGTCAACTCTTCATGACTTTATTAATGAAATGAGTGCCTCTGTCACTTACCAGCTCTAGGGGACTACCAAAACATGTGATGATATTCTCGTACATGAACAGGGCCATGCTATTACCATCGTCCCGTTTTAGAGCTTTGGCTTCACACCACTTAGTAA
Organism: Lygodium microphyllum; assembly: GCF_053477565.2. NCBI lineage: Eukaryota > Viridiplantae > Streptophyta > Polypodiopsida > Schizaeales > Lygodiaceae > Lygodium > Lygodium microphyllum. Next base: position 3,788,995 of record NC_141145.1, read on the forward strand.
CATAATCCCTACATACCAGGATGTATCTATTCTGTTTCCTTCTGGTGGGAGGATCGATTGGGCTGATGAAGTTGATGCCCCACTTCTCAAACGGCTTCAAAGGAAGGATAGGTTGCAATGGTATAGCACTTGTTTTGGTGGGTTTCCCCATTCGTTGACAAGCATCACATATTTTACAGTAATCATATGCATCCTTGTGGAGGGTCGGCCACGAGTAACCTGCTAGTAGAGCTTTCATGGCTGTAGCTTCTCCTGCAAAGTGGCCCCCACACAGCTCGTCATGGCAAACCTTCAAAACAATCCCAATCTCATCTCTTGCAACACATCTTCTGAACACTTCATCTTTGCCTTTCTTGTATAGTGCACCGCCTAACAAGGTGTAGGGGGCTGATTCTAACATAAGCTTCTTCCTTTCCGGACTAGAAATGCCAAGAGGGTACTGCTGGGTTACCAACATATTGGCAATGTTTGCATACCAGGGGGTTACAGTTTCTACTAGGAATAGGGAAGCATCAGGGAGGACTGGATCATCCTGCTTCTCCTCTGCAGTCTGCGGGATACGCGATAAATGATCAGCCAAAACATGGGAATGACCAGGTTTGGTATTTACCTCAAAGTCGAACACCTAGAATAGAAGGAGACATCTCATCATTCGTCCTTTCACATTTTCTTTGTTCATCAAGAAGGACAGGGCCTCGTGATCCACATAAAATTTAAAGTGGGTAGACAGTAGGTAGTGGCAAAACTTCTCCAGTGCAAACACCATTGCCAAGCACTCAAGCTTTGTTAGTTCCGTTCCCTATTAGTGACCTTTCGGCTTGCATAATATATCGGTTGATCTAATTTGGAGGGGCCCTTTTGACATAGGACAGCACCTATCCCTTCAATTGATGCATCAGTGTGTACATGAAACTCCTTCGTCCAATCAGGAGGTAGCAGAATGGGTGCCTCAACCAGACACTGCTTCAGAGTGTTGAAGGCTTTGTCACATTCTTCCGTCCAAATAAACTCCGCATCTTTCCTCACAAGCTTGTGCAAGGAGGTTGCTTTTGTTGCAAAATAAGCTATGAACCTTCTGTAGTAACCCACATGGCCTAGGAATCCCCTCAACTGTTGGAGGTTGGTGGGTGCTGTCGGAGCTGCAATATTCTCGATCTTTGCAGGGTCTGTTGATATCCCTTTTACAAAGACAATGTGGCCCAACAGAACTCTAGAAGAGACCCCAAAGATGCATTTGTCGGGGTTGAGGGAGATCCCATACTCCCGGCATCGGTCAAAGCATTGTTCCAAATGTCCCTGGTGTTCGCGGATCAAACTATTGACACAGAAGTCATCCAAATATACCTCAATAAAGTCGTGTAGATGATTTTGGAATGCAGCCATCATGACTCACTGGAAGGTAGCAGGGGCATTGCAGAGTCCAAACGGCATCACTCAATAAGCGTAGGTCCCCCATTCTGTGGTGAAGGTTGTTTTGGACTAATCTTCTTCTGCTATCTGCACTTGGTTGTATCCATTGAATCCATCCAGAAGGGAATAAAGCTCATGTCCTGCCACTGTGTCCAACAGTTGGTTTGTGAAAGGGATAGGAAAGTGATCCTTCTTGGTCTTGGAATTCAACTTGCGGAAATCCACACGTATACGAAGCTTGCCATTCTTCTTTGGTACAACCATGATGGGTGAAACCCATTCACTATTTGCCACTGGATAGATGAACTCGGCTTCCAGAATCTTCAGCAGCTCTGCTTTCACCAAGGTTGAATAATTTGGATTCATTCGCCTCTATCGTTGTCGTAATGGCTTGGCATCAGGCTCCAAATCAATATGATGCTGACATATTGTCGGATCAATCCCCTTTAGGTCTTTGTAGGACCATGCAAACACGTCCAAATTCTCTTCCAACAAGTTGTACAAGGTTGACAACTCCTCTTCTGGTAGGCTACTACCCACCTTCAAGTGGCGTTCAGTGCCATTTGCATCCACAAAGGTTAACTACCTTTCACCTTCTACTTCACGGATGAAGGTCCCACGGATTGCTTCTAGGTACAAATCCGACTCCTTCAAGGGGGTGGTGTCCTCTTCTGATGTCCCACTAGATCCAAAGTCTTCTTGCAGTAAGGACTTAGGTTGCCCCTTGAAATGGTGAAATGGGATCATCGCTGTCTCGATTTTGGTTTGAATGTTAATTACCTTAGAGCTTGAGGACTCCTCTTCAGAGGATGCATCCAAGAATGTTACAAAACAGGGGCTCTCGGAATTCTGTTGTGGCCTTGGGACTGGTACTTGTTGACAAGGAGCATCATCATCATCCTTTCTTGACAAGTGTGGATGGGTACGACAAGAACCACTGATAAAAGAAAGCTTGTTTTGCTTAATCCACTTCTTATATAGGCTCTGCCTATAGAAAGATCCATTTACCAATCCAAAGGGTACCATTGCCATTCGGTCCCACAGCATGGAGTCTTCTACTTCTGAAGCTTCTGGAACTCCCTCCTCATCTATACCTTCCGTGGGTGGAGTGATTTCTTCTGTCTCTCTTTCAAAGTCTCATTCTTCATATTCATCATCATCCTCTTCAGACTCCGGCTCTGCCTCTATAGGCGCTCTGTAAGAGAAGAACAATTCCTTTGATTCACCTTCTCCCTCTATCTCTGGCTCTGTTATGGCCATGGAACAGGGAGAGCAGTACATCCATGCTTCTATCTCTCTCAGAAGTGATTTCGGAAATCGTTCCTGGTTCAGGCAAGAAGTATTCACCCATTGATAAGGACTTTGCATCTTGAGGAAGTTGGCTTACAGTACCTACTGTCAAGAACTGTGCCACTGTTTTCTTGGGAAGGATCTGTTTAACAACATCTTCCTCTGCTGATGTTCCCTCTATAGCCTCATTGGGGGAGTCAGAAGATAATTCCAAAGAGGTGGATCCATGTCCTTTTTGAGCACCATATAACTTCAACACCACTTTATTAGGTCCTCTACCCAAGGTCAAGGTTCCTTTGAACCAATCCGTCCTTGCTCTAGCTTCAAAAAGCCATGGTCTGCCTAGTAACAGGGGGTAGGATGTACCATAAGAGTTTGGCTTCACCACTAGATAGGTTAGCCAATAATCTTTTCCAGCCACTATAGTCTTCACATATGGGAGAATGCCCAAAGGCTTGATTCTGCTCTGATCCGCCAGCTTGATGAGCCATTGAGTTGGTTGCACACCTTGTAGGCCTAGATCCTTCATTGTCACATCCATCATAATGTTCACTGATGAGCCACCATCAATCAGTGCATTTGCAATAAAGCAGCCTTCTATCCACACACCAGTCTTTGGGGTACCAAGATCTAGGAAGGCATTAGCCACATCCACTTCTTTTATAGGCTCTGGAGCTTTGTTGGATTTTGTTGCTGTTGAGGGAGCAATCCTTAATCCACGTCTTCTTGTCAGTATACTTTTGAACCATTTTCGGCAACTAGGAGACAACACCAACAATTGTCAGAATGTGAGGTTTGGTTTAAAGGTATCTAGATCTCTGACCAGATCGTATTCCTTAATAGGATCCACTGGCTTCTCTAACCGGTTAGGGAATGGGGCGACACCCATTTTCATTTTCCCTTTTCCTTCCAACAGGGGCATCATGGGGACTTCTTCTGCCACTTGTGACACTTCCTCCTCTTCTATCTCCCGGACTTCTGGTCTTGTCTCTGGAACTGTCTCTGAGACTCTCTGTGGCACTATAATGCTCTGTACGGCACTGTAAGGATATGTTTTGTTATGTTCTTCTGTTGGAAGATTGAACTTCACTATTATGGCAGGAAGATTATTTTCTTTTTGGACAGGTGGCTCCTTCTTCTTTGCATACGTGATGGCAGCAACTTCCAATTCCATTAAATTGGAGGTAGGCTTTTGGGCCTTGGCCACTATCAGTAGCACTGTTTTTCACTAGGGCTGGGCTTGGACAGTCTTCTGCAGTGTGGCCTTCTCCTTTGCATCGACTACATAAGGGCTTGTAATCCACTGGCCTTCTGGGATTTGGACAATTTGGTGAAATGTGTCCCTTTTCTCTGCATCTGTAACACTCTGCTTTTGATCTCTGCTGACAACCGCCAGACTGTCTTCCTCTGTAACTTTGGGATGGAAATCTTCTGGGTCTGAAATTAGGACCAAACTCCCTAGGCTTTGGTCCAATATCCTGTGTTGTCATTTTGGATTCCAACAAGTTGAATCTTGCGTCTTCTTCCTTCCTTCTCCTATCATGCATCTCCTTCAACGAGCAAATATCCTTTGTATGGTTCTTCTGCAAACAGTAGGAACAGAAGGCTCTAGGAATGGTTGGTTTTTGTGTATATTCAGTAAATGGCCTGCTTGATGACACTTACCACACCAAGTATTTGACTGCATTACATCTCTTCCTACTCCTGCAACGTTGGATATGCTAGCGGTATTCACTTTTAGCGTCTGTAGCTGCTCTGTAATCACATCCATCAACTCCTTTTTGATATTTGCAATTGAATTGGATAAATAATCATTCAAGCTTTCTCCTCCTGAGGCACTGGCAATAGGGTTTTGAGGAGTCTCTGTAATCACTGCATAAACAGGTTGGGCTGGTGCAGAGGGGTCTCTGTTCTGATTCTGATTTAGAGCTCCTGTTTGAATTGTTGGATGTTGGCTCCAGTTGGTAGGGTTCCACTGTTGCTGCTGATTCGGCATTGGGAAAATTGGTTGGGACCATTGTTGCTGTGGTTGAACCATCATTTGAGGCATTGATTGTGGCCACTATGGATTTGGTGCACTATACTGTGATACTGGGGGCATCTGTTGGTAGGGATAGGGGACAGTCCCTAGGATTGCATTTGGTGGGTACATCATTCCTGACATCAGAGGAGGTAGGACTCCTCGTCCTGGATTCATCGCCAATCTAGCTTCCACTTCATCGTACAGTCTTGCACCTTCTGTTGCAGCTTGCACTGTGGCTGGTCTTTGCAGCTTCAGAAACTTACAGAATTCTTCTTGTAATCCTCTCAGAAACACTCCCTTTTGAATGCCATCATCTAGATTATGGTTAGTCCATCTCTTCAGGATGGATTCCATTCGTGAGACATAAGCTTTTACTCTTTCTCCAAAGGACTGACTTAAATTCATAAATTCCTCTCGCACTTGCTCTTCAAAACCTTCACGCTTGAATTTAGTGAGGAAGGCCAACTTCAGGTCGTCCCATGTGCCAAAAGTTCCTACTGCTTGTCTCTCATACCACTCAAATGCTGTTCCCTTGAAAGCGGTGGGGAATATTGCTAGCCAATGCTCAGGGGTTCTGCCATTGTTAGCTACACATGCTACCATAAACTCTACTACATGAAGATCGGGGTCTTCATTGTACTCTCCCTTAAAAATTGGCAATGAGACTACATTTGCTGGCCTATCATCAATATTTCCAGGACGGATTTGGCTTGGAAGTGGAGTTCTCAGCTTTGATTTTTGCCTTCTCTCTTCTCATGTACCTCTGGACTCGTTCTAACGCTTGCCTCTTTATTGCGACATTCATCAGGGGGTTGGCTCCACTATGTTATTAGTGCTCCATAGAGGGATAATAGAAGGCTTCAGTCTCTAGAGGACTCTCTTGCCAACATTCCTTCTACTTCTTCCTTTTCAATGTCTCTGAATTCTACTTTCATGCCACTACACAGAGGAAGGTATTCCGTTTTGAAGGTGTCAAAATGCATATATCTAAGCATTGTGGTGGTGCCATCATCATAGTAATGCCAGCTTCTGATGGTTTCAACAGTGTATGTTGTAAAGAACACTCTGTCTACCAACTTCCAGTGGGTTGCCAATTGGACAAACAAAAGATTGTCAGTGCACCAAGCATCCCGTGTATCTTGCTATTGAGCATCCACGAACAAATTCCAACTTTTTTCCTTCTTGTCTTTGTGAACCTCTATAGACCAAGACTCCTGAAGCTTCTTCAAAATCTCCCACTTGATGATGTCTGGAAACTTCTCAATGAATGCCAAATCTTCCATGGATGGTCATTCTCTCTGTTTCTGCTCTTCAGTTTGTTCCCAAACAGTTTGCCACCAAGATGCAAGTTTCTGCTGCTTCAATAGGAAGAGGAAACAGTCCACCACATAAAGCATGCATCATGATGGTGATGTGTTTCTGCCATTGTGGGATGAACTTCTTGTGGAAAGTGGCTTTGATTATGAGAAATTCCAACTCTTTAGTGGAAGAAGGAACTTTACAAACATCCATTGAATTTTCCTCTTCTTGGCAATGCCATTTCCTTCATTTTCAGCCTCTTCTAGTGCTTGTTGATGGCAAGTTTCTCCGGCTGCGCACCAAAAACATGGAGCCCCAGCCCCAAGAGGAACACCAAGAAAAAGGGAATTATCTTGCAAGAAAATCTATCTTGTAACTTCAACAAGCTTTTATTTCATTCCTTTGATCATCAAAACAAAGAAAACAATAATTCTTCATGTAGCATCATAGTAGATATCTCCCACGGATTTGATAGAATCAACCATATTCTCCAACATCCTCACAAAATCCATCAATAGAACAAAGAACACAAGGGAATACACCATCTTTGAATGGAAATACATCACATATTATTCATCTTCAATGTCTTCATAGTTCTCTCTCTCAATCTCTCATATACAGTTACACTATTTTGATAGAATTGACTATCTCTGACTCTCTCTCTCTCTCTCTATCCATCAATAGTACATCATATCCTCACTACAATCACTCGATAATCACTCACAAGAATCCTTCTTAGGTCGTGGATACACCTCCCAAAAGGTATGTCAGATGTGAAGGGGTACCAGAGACATCATAGTGTCATGTGAGATCTGTCTTCTGTCACTGTCCTTCTGTAACCTTCTGTGAATCTTCTGTAAATCTTCAGTAATTACTTCTTCACTTCAATTAGCTTGGATAGAGCTTCCATTCATCCTTTTCCTAAGACAAAAAAACTTCCCAAAACATCCATACATCCATCATAACACTCAACAGAAATAAACAGAACAGAACCACATAACAACAGAAGTATAGAACCACAGAGCTATAGAAGCAAAGAAGCTACAGAACTTTACAGAAGATCAACAAAACCCATAAAAATCATAACAAAACCAATTCAATCTCTCATGAACCTTTTCACACATTCTCAATCATCTCTCAAAACATTCATTCAACCATCTCAACTACCAAAATAGAAACAAAACAAAACAAAACAGAAGAAAATCAAGCCTTACAGAACCATACATAGAGAATTACAGAACTCTTCAGAACAACATATTTCATCAAAAACCAACATAAACCCTTTCAAACATACTAAAACCACTCCAAACACTTCAAAAAATCTTCAAACTCAAACAATCAACCACCAAAAACAACCATTCAGCAACAAAAACAACAAAAAATCAGCCCAAAAACCAATCATTTCCACACTCAACATAGAAATATCAAGATAAGCCAGAATGAATGAGCATACATCATATGGCATTGAGGATAGTCTTGTTTTTATATTCAATAATACCATTCTATTGAGGAGTGTAGGGAACCATATATTCATGATGAATACCCTGATTATTATAATAATCATCAAAATATTTTGAAATGTATTCTCCACCATTATCACTACAAAGTTTCTTAATGTGACAACCAATATGAAGTTCGACAACTTTTTGATATTGCTTAAAAGACAATAAGGCTTCTAATTTGTGTCACAAGAGAAAAACAATGGTGTATCTTGAAAAGTCATCAATAAAAGTCATGAAATATTGATCTTGAGATTTTGATGGAGAAAAAGATCCACACATACTAGTGCAAATCAGATCAAGAAAATATTTGGAATGAGTTATGGTGGAAATGGAAAAGGGTTTGTGAAAATGCTTTCTAAGTGTACAATATTCACAAATACCCATGTGAGGACGAGCTTTGAATTCCATACCTTGAACAAGGTCACACCAATAAAGATCGACAACCTTGCACCCTCTCTTATGGGAAGTTAAAAACATATTTTGCTAACTTGTTCTCAAAGCATGAAGATGATGAGCAAGAGCTTGATGTTGCAACCTCAAGAAGAAGATTGTTAAGCTATTTTGTATGAGAAAATGAGGTTGTTTTGCATCTCAAAATTAAATAATAAACGAATAAATTATTGAGAAACTTGGTAAGCCTTCCGTGATGATCATGCGCTCAAGGGGGTCAGCCATGAATATATGTATATATAATGTGAGTTCAAAATAAGGGGTTTTTAAAACATCACTTTTATACATTTTTTAGATATAGAAGGGTGTCATATAAAGGGATTACTTACAAATCAAATAAAAAAGGGTCGTGTTTTATTCAAGAAAAATTCACAGATTAGGATATTTATAAATAGGCCATGAATGCATGTTATATAGAGGATATATATATAGTGAACCCCCTGAGATCATGTGATGCAATGTTTCCATGGCACCATGAGACTCATATAAGCTGAGAATTTATGTATTAATCTTGCATTGTGTAAAATGGGTTTCTTTGCGACTTCATGTTTGTTGTTGGCATTTGGCTTTGTGGAAGAGGTGCTTAGAGTGGTGCTACTTATCTTGTATATGGCCCTATAGGGGTTACCTCTTTTTTGGTATCTTTAAAGTCTTGTGTAATATCCCCACCCCGCATACGAATCCCCCCTCTATAGGAACCCCCTCTAAAAACAAATAAAAATTATTGAAATCCCCCCCCCCCCCCCCCCCGTGGTTGCGAAACAGGTGACGAGGGAGGAAGAAGGAGATGATGGCGACAAGAAGGATGACATGGAAGAAGAAGAAGTAGATGACATAGAGGAGAAAGACAATGACGACGTGGAGGAAGAAGGAGACGACACCAGGGAAGACATGCAAGATGACATGGAGTAGGAGTGGAAGATGACATTGATGAAGGAGAAGAAGGTGATGATGTCAAGGGGGAGGCCACATGGCCTACCAACCCTCCCCCTTGGGCATGTCGAGCCCTCGCGGTCACCTGGAGGGGCTAAGAAGCCCCGCCGCCATATGGACGATGACAAGTGGTGGGCAACACCACCTCCTCCCCACTTCCCCTTCGTTATAAACCCCCCCCCCCCCCCAATGGAAAGAAAGAAGGGCCTCGATGCTAAATGGGACTACACAAAGAGAGAGAGAGAGAGAGAGAGAGAGAGAGAGAGAGAGAGAGAGAGAGAGAGAGAGACCTTCTAAAAGGTTTCTCCCTTTTCCCCTCCTTAGAGGGTGGCCATACATGCTTACCCTTTCCCTCGTATCTACAAGCTAGCCTCCCCCAATCATGATAGAAGAGAGTCACCCTAGCATGCCATCTCTCTGACGCGAGAGAGAGAGAGAGAGAGAGAGAGAGAGAGAGAGAGAGAGAGAGAGAGAGAGAGAGAGAGAGAGAGAGAGAGAGAGAGACTCATAAGCTAAAAGTATGGCCCCAAAATAAAGGGTGACATATACCAATGGTAATTCTGCATCCAACAATGGAGTCATTGATCAAGGCATTACTATTAATACAAATATAACGTTGAGTATGGATAATTCATCTCTAAATACCCAGGTACTAATTGCCATCTCCGCTATTCATTGAGACATAGGCATGGGCATGGATTCATTTAACAAGTAGCTTGAATTTATTTTTTGATAGTTAATGAACTCATAGGGGGATGGTAGGATAATTATTTTCGTGTTAGGTTCTCGATAACCATAAATGACCTTGCATAGATTTATGCATATGGTGCATTGAGGTTCGCACAAATTATTGTACCCAAATACAATCATGGCATCCTAGTGCTACACAACAAAATCATACATAGTATGAAAAGCATATAAGTTTACCTTGAGGGTTACGTGCATAGATAGTAGATGCATGGGAAAGATTATATGAAACATACATCAATGGTACATGAAATGATCTTTCATTAAAAGTCTTGTATCTATCCTATGAAGGTTTCACCTAAAATAACGGTTAAGGATTTTACCTTGTGCTACCAAACCATGAGTTGATTACAACTCGCACAATAGTTCGGGAATTATTTAACATCGGAAGATAGTCTTGCATCATTACAAATTTGTCTCACATTCTTTGCCTTATGAGAAAGGAAGATAAAGTCAAGTTAAAATTTTACATAGTATCCCTATTTGATCCCAAGGGGGAGAGCAAATATGCAATGGAAAGGTTATCACAAATTTTCTTGTAATGTTTGGGAAAGAATACCATTGTTTTTGTTGAATTGTTGTTTGAATGATTATTCCAAGTGTTTGTGATTGATGGTAAATTCATGGCAGGGGTCTATGATGACGAATTGCCATGGGGATAAAGGAATGTTTTCTTGGAAAATTATATAAGAGCTAACTACCTTGACTATGCTTGATTCTTAAATGATTTAATTAAGGGAAGGTTCTTTGCATGGGTGGATCACCTCCAAGATCGCACTGTGGATCAACCTGAAAAGGGCACCACTAGATTCATGACCCGAAGGTCGAGTGGTGAGAAGGCCAACCATGGGAATAATGTTTTCACTCCTAGGCAGCTTGCGGGTCAGGTGGACATCCCTTGCCAAGTCCAAAATGGAGTTGAGGACCTTTGTGGCCCCAAAGTCTGTGTAACATTGGAAGATCCTATTCTAAATAAAGGATGGAAATTGTGGTGGCATGTGATTTGGACCAGTTACTTCTCCAGAAGGATATGTAAATTCTCCTGTATGGGGAGGGGGCAAAGATTATCTTGAAGATAAATTAAGGAACTTGTTTGCCAAGATGATTGGTTGCTCTATATTTGTTTCTCTACTATAAATTATGCAAACAAACCCTATTTCTTAAAAGGATTAATTAAGGAACATGGATTTAAATGTCACACATAAATGCGTTAGGACATAATTAAATAAGTAAAGAATTCCTATTGAGGGAAGCGGGTGGACAGAACCCTCGTGATGGGGTCCATTCTACAATAGGGTGGTCTGAGAGAACTGGGAGGCTTCTCACCAAGTTTTACCGACATTCGATCCTTAGGAATTGTTAGGTTAGAACCCCAATTCATGCTGTTTTAGGGGACCGGAATGGGACTATGCCCTACCAGAAGAGAGATTGAGTGGCGAATTCCTCTTGTTTCCGATTCTCTTTGAACCAAGTGCGGCATGGGTCTGCTTCGACTTAGTATCTCTACATAAACTAGGATTTTCATGACCACCTAACACTAGAATGTTGTCAGGAGACCTTGACCATTAGGGACTCAAATATCAAGTCAATCCCATTAGGTTCGTCGGCCACCATGAACGTTCTGTTGTGAGGCAGACTCAAGAAACCCTAGGTGACAAACCCTGTAAAATTCCATGGGAGTGCCAGGCAGCATCGCTTAGATTCGCTAAAAATGTGCCTTAGGCGGGCACGTCACATCTTGCTAGGGATTTTGTGAGGGCTTGTGGGCTCTTGGTCTACCAGAAATTGTTATCATTTGATGTTGCTTTGGATGGTCTTATGGAGCTCAATTTCATGTTCTCTATTCTCAACTCAATAGAAGTCATTTGGGTGGATTGTGTGCAAATTATTTAGTTTTATAATCAGCTTTTGTGTTTATTTCAATGATAGAAATGTGATTGGCTTGTGGTGAGGTCAAACCTCTTACTTATGGAGGTAACACAATTGGTCTATGGGCTCATGGATACTTGTGATTAGTTATTGCAAGAAGTTGTGATGAAGCGTGCCATATTTCTTGTGATTTGTTTATGATATTTTAGGGCTTTCTAATCCCTAAGGGTGTCTCCCCCACACAAGATGCACCTATTGTATACTAGGAATTTTCTTATCATTCTATTAAGGATATATATCATATGCTTGTGTCCTACACAATAACCCTTGAAGAGTGATAAAAATGATACCCTTAAATAGAAGAAAGATTGTTTGTTTTCCTTTGTCTTGCCTAGTGTGAGTTGGTTTAGACATTGAATCTCATGATATCTCATCCCTTGCTACTGGTATTCAAGGGTAATGCCATGGTTCAATCTTGATTGGTGGTTGGGTGGGTGATTAGGCAAAGTTAGTGGTTGTAAGTGTGGTATTGGTACCCTTTTCCCATTATGCTGCTATCTTATATGAATGAGTTTGGTCTTAAAATATTGAAAGAGGGATGGAGATAAGTGACAACACAATAGGAGCAAGAGTTCAATTACAAAATAGTAATGAACACTCTATTTATGAAGATGATGTGCCTTTATAAAGGCATTACAACTAGTGGTTTTGGAAGGTGCATTTAGTATCTCCAATCACACCTAAATAGTTTTCCCTAGTTAAATGTAGTAGGTGAAAAGTGAGTTCCTATCTACACTTGTTATAGAGAGACTCTCCCTTTATTCATACATAAAAAGTATAGAATAGAACATAATTGTTCCTAATAGCTATGGCCCATCTACAATCCCCTGAGTACATATCATGTGTTTGGATTTAAACCCCCTCTCCCCCGCAATTTAAACTCATGATGTAGACAACTTTATGCATGACCATCTTTTGCAATAGCTTGGTTACCGCATTACTTGCAAGGAACATGTGTGCCTCAGAGATGTAAATGGTTTAGTAGACTTGTGCTTCTAGATAATATAATTTTAGCCAAGGCTTATATATGTAAAGTTACAAGGTGTTTATAATTATGATTTGCGAGAATTAAAAAAGAGATTCCACACTTTCTCAAGTACTCCTTCATATGTAGAAATATCAAAAGGAGCCTTCTTTCTCTCTTTTTATTAAAATTCATTAAAAGGCCTTTGTGGCGGGCCCTAACTTTGGCATACAATAGGAAATTTCAAAAGTTTGTTATGGGGGTTGGTTTAGTGAATCAACAAACTAAGTACCCCAACAAACCAACCACTTCTTGGTTGTTAGTAACTAACTCATGTATTTAAGCATGGATTAGCTAAAGAAGGGAGTGAGGGAAAGGTGAGAGTTGAAGCTCTATTTGAAGTATCTTTCTTTTTCCAGTAATTGATCTTTTCCCTTTCTAAGCCAATATAATGTGTGTTGTCAAGAGCTTGTTGGATAGTAATTTTATACATAGTTATTGGTGGAGACAATAGGCATCACTCATCATGTTTGGTAATTTGAGAGATGAAATTATGATTTCTTATGAATTTTCCTTTGTACAAACTTCTAGCCTAGATTCCCTTTTGCAATCTTACAGTGTAGCATTGCAGAAACTATCTACAACCAACCAACAAATTTCTACTAATCAAGCCATTCTATCTTTGTTACCCAATCAAGATACCTTTTGCAATCTTACGGTGTAGCATTGCAAAAACTATCTACAACCAACCAACAAATTTCTACTAATCAAGCCATTCTATCTTTGTTACCCAATCAAGATACCACCACCACCACCACCACCACCACCACCTCCACCACCACCACCTCCTCCTCCTCCTCCTCCTCCTCCTCCTCCTCCTCCTCCTCCTCCTCCTCCTCCTCCTCCTCCTCCTCCTCCTCCTCCTCTTCTTCTTCTTCTTCAAACCAATATAGGAAGGTTCACCTAGAATCTTTTTCTGTTCGACAAGTTGTAGACATATTATCTTGGTTAGATCCCTTAAAAAATGTTGTAGATTATTATCAATGCTGGCAAGAATGAGAAAATTTCAATGAGGTACAATTTTTTTTTGAAGAAATTGCATCCACATGGTATATTAAACAACTTGATGAGGTAAAACATAATTGGAATTCTTTCAAGGTAGCTATAGGATGAGATTTTCTCATGACATGTAGCAAAAAGAGCTCTCCAACAGCTTAATGAGTGTGAACAAAAGGAGCATGAAACAATTTCTCAACTTGTTGTGCATTTGAAGAAAATTGTGATGAGATTTGATATAAAAATTATAGAGAACATGAAGTTATTTATTTAATGGCCTAGACTAAGACATTATCTTCGTAGAGAGTTAAGTTCAAGGTCTTAAGACTTTTGTAGATGATATTTAGATTGCTCAAAGAATTGAAGGAAACCTTCTCAATGAAGAAGGAAGAAAATATTTTCAACAAGAAGAAAAAAAGATAGAGCCAACCTTGATGGTCATTAATCTCCAAAATGCTCAAAGACGATTATTTGCTAAAGATACCCATGGATAGAAAAAGTGTTTCAATTGTAATGTGTGTGATCACATATCCAAGAACTGTTGGAAGCCACAAAGACCAAGAAATGTAATAAAGAAAGTACGTACAAGATGTTTAACTTGAAGAGATTTCATTATCAAAAAAATCCTAAGTGAATGGATGCAAGAAGCAAACCATTGGTACATTCAAGCCTCAACATGAAGTTCTCAAAAGTGAATTGTAAGCACAATTAGTGTGAAAATTAATGGTTTGAATGTAGAAGTATTTTTGAATTCTTGATGTTATTTTTCTTTTATTAGTTCTAATTTAGCAAGCACAATCAAAGCTTATTGATAGAATGTTCAAGAATTTCAATAACTTTTGGTGACAATAAACATGTTTATCATACATTTGAAGTTTATAATTTTTGGCAATAAACATGTTTATAATACATTTGAAGTTCTCCATGTCCCCTTTGGAGTAAAAGTGGGATATTTTCAACATCCCTATTATATCATTCTGTGTGTCGTGTTTTCAATGACTTTGGGATCTGATTGGCTCATCAGGAGGTGTCCATTTGAAATTTAAGATATATGACATCGGATATTCCAATAGGATTGAAACTTCATTTCTTGCAGTTGGGTACTTGGGACCATTTTCAAAATTTACAAACTAATGAGTTAGCAAGGATGGTACTACAAGAACAACAACAACAACAAATTATAGAGGATTTGCTAAAGCAATTTGGAAATCTGATTCATGATAAATGAGTTTTTTCAATTATATCGGTTGATGTAAAACATGAGATGAAAATGGATCACAAACCCATTAAAGTTGCAAAAAGATGTTCCCCAACGAAAAATCAAATAATAAATAAAGTAGTTAATGACATGCTACAAAAGGGAATTATTCAACACTCCAACAGTCCTTGGGCATCCAAACCTCATCTAGTAAATAAGGACAATGGCAAATATAGGTTTTTTGTAGATCTTTTGCATTTAAATAAGATCACTACACATAATATTTTTCCAATGCTTTGCGGACTTAGACAACAACGACACTTATCAAATTTCTGCATACATTCTCAATGTTGCTTGAGCACGAGATGTCTTTCTAGTTATAGAAAAGGCTTTCCAACTAGTTTGGTGGATTTAGTGTAGGCTAAAGAATGTGTTCTATGAGTTGAAGTAAGTACAAGATTGGAGAGTACCTTCTCAACATTGGCTTTTATGTTTCTGATGCTAATCACTCACTTTATGTGAGAAAAGGAGATATAGGCTTGGTCATCACGGTCATCTATGTGGATAACTTGATTATTACATGTAACAATGACAATGGGATTGCTGAAGTTAAGGAACTTTTGAAGAGGAAGTTTGAGATGAAAGATTTGGGTGAGCTAAGGTACTTTCTTGTTATTGAGGTGATCATATATGATGATGGTATATGGCTATTCGAAAGGCAATATGGCTTGGATATATTATCCAAGTATGGTATGGCAACATGTGCTTAAGCCTTTTTTGGTGCCATTGTAGCAAAATGTGTAGTTGAGTATTGATGTTGGGGATAAGATAGAAGATTCTACTATGTTCAAGAGGATAGTAGGGAGTTTGATTTATATGACTATCACAAGGCTAGAATTGAGTTATGATATTGGCCTTATAGTCAATTTATGCAAATACCTAGAAAGACTCATTTGAATGCAAGTAGATACAGATTGAGGTATGTGAAGTCCACTTTATATTATGGAAGTTTTGACAATGTAGGTAAGGATATACATGTGTTGGGATACATAAATTCAAATTGGGTTCGTTGCATACTTGACAAAAGATCTACCATCACATTCATGTTTTCCTTTGGTAGTTCAAATTGGGTTGTTTGCATACTTGACAGAAGATCTACCATCACATTCATGTTTTCCTTTGGTAGTGCAATGGTTACATAGAGCAGAAAAAGACAACCTGTAGTTGCTTTATCAAGTACATACGCTAAGTATAGAGGTGCTACTATTGTAACATGGAGGTGGTATGGTTGCAAAAGTTATTGGCTGATTTGGATTTGCAGGGAGATGGTGGAGTTGTCATTCATTATGATAACATGAGCAACATATAGCTAGCTAGGAACCCAATGTTCCATGGTAGGACAAGACACATTGATGTGCATTACCACTTTATGAGAGAGAAGATACTTGTAGGAGAGATTGACTTGGTCACGTTGGATTAGATAGATGACATTCTCACAAAATCATTAGGTGTAGAGAAGTTTCAAAAATTTCAAATCTTACTTGGAGTTGTAGAGATATAGTTGAGCTTGACGGGGAGTGTTGAGATGGCAAGCTCAACATGTGTAAACATTGATGATGCACCTCTTGATTAGATGGGTCTACACATCTACACTTAGCATTTTGGTGGTCATTATGGTCCTCATATGGCCACTTCCTTATTACTTATTATATTTATTTTGCTACACCTACCTACAATTGGCATAGTTATAGTGACAATCGATTAGTATAGTCAGTTGTGCATTGTTTGACTTAGTTGGCCACTTTCCTTTATGTTGTATCTTATCTATACTTTGTGTACATTGTATTGTGGATGGAATAAGAAGAAAAATCTAGCAAGAAAAACGTATTTTCCTCCATCTCTCTTCTTATGTTCTTGAGTGAGTTTCCTCTTGTGTGTATGGTGCATGTTTTGTGCAGCAACTCAATCAAGTCCCCCCACCATGTGATTCTTGACATGGCTATATGAATGAGGGATGTCATGCACGATAAGTACCTTATGATATAGGTGGATATTAAAATTGATATGCGTGCTCGAAGATACTCATGACTTGGGTGTTTGACTCTAGTTGGAGGTCGCTTATGCACAGTTTTGGTTGGGTAGGTTATGATCATATTGGTCTTTGATCTGCATGACGATGTAGGTTTGGAAAGGTTGGATCTCACGATGCTATGCATCCACTTGTGAAAAACATAGGAAGAAATCTAAAGCTTTCTACTCGTGATACTTTGAGCTGGAGGTATAGAAGGAACCCTTAGATGTTCTTGTTGGAGTTGTTTCCATGCATCAGTGTGATCTAATGTAATATGAGAAGGAAGCTATGTTTATCACTGACTTGTTATACATTGTCAAAAATTATTCTTGATGAGTTGATATGAGTTTGAGTAAAGTTGGGTAGAGTTGAGGGATAATTGCCATGCGTCTTCATTTGTGTTTGAGTTTTGAGTTCAAAGGTATTGTATTTCAATTTGAGTTTGCTTGTTTTAAAAGTGTTTGAAACTTGGTGGTTCCATATCTTCTCTCTTTCTTTCATCTTTGACTTAATGTACCTTCTTCACAAGACCTTGCATCTTTGGGTTCCTCACGTGCAACTATGTGTGATATTTTGGTAAACCCTACATGAACAGTTGGAGTGAAGGTTTAGTTATGGCAGGTTCTATAGATGCAAATATGTTTTCTTTACAAGATGTGCAACATGTATTAGGTTACAATTTGTAGATACTTGAGCTTGGATATGGAGATTTGGATTTTGTAAGGAATCTTTTGGATTCATGCAAGAGGGTGGTTGAATTGTACAAGAAACAATATGTAAAGTTATAAGAGGGTGCAAAAAGAATACTGGAGCAAGATGAAATAAGGATGGAGGAAGAGGATGGTAAAAGGATAGAGGAGGCATGATAGGATTTTCCTCAAACTACACTACTTATTACCGACGTTGAGATTAGCCATACAAAGGCCTATGCTAAGATTACTGAGGTTGTGATTAGCCATACAATGGGTGCCTTGAAAAGCATGAAGTTGATAAGACAAAATTTGCATGTGCGCACTTGTGAGTGCTTATGAGGCATATGATGCTCATGTATTACTTGATGTAGTGAATCAAAGAGAGATCAAAGAATTGATGCATACACATGATACGCAAGACACACTTGTAGTCCATGAGAAGGTTCAAGAGCTAGAGGATATGCATACATGGAATGATGAATGTGATGCTACAAAGTTTGAGATGTTTCGTATGATTTGGCATATGAAAGTACGATCTCTTTTTATGCCTTGGTAGGAAATCGAAAACACGTTGAATGTCTTGATGCCTTTAGTGATGCTTTGGTTGATTTGGATGTGGAAAGTGAGAGTCAACAAGAGCGGCTTTTAGTTCCATAGATTAAAGGTGAACAAGAATATTCTTTGTAGATGGGCATATCGCAAGCATCTATATGGAGGTCAAAAGTCTCAAGTGTATGAAACCCACACAAGTCCTAAGGATTCAAGAGGGGGTGCTTGGTGTGGGACTCTAGATGTAAATATGTCTATTTTTCCAACCTATGATACAACTAGACACTTGATTATGTGCATGTTTGGAGAGGAGTTGGATATATGGGTGTTTGACCCAAGTGGTTGCATAGGTGGCATATTCGAAGGATGTGCAAATTCGAATGGGGTGGATATCATGTGGATTATCATCCTCCATGTGAAACCTCCAAATGCATCATATGTTGGGTCAATTACAAGATAATGGAAATATCACGATAATTACATTAGAAACATCCTGGTGTTTAATGATAACGATAGACATTTAAATCTAATTAATTCTTAGTAAAACCTTAGCTTTATAGGCTAAAGCCATTGTAGCATTTAGGAGGCTATTTTTGGGAACACAAAGAGAATAGATGCATGTAGTAGCAGAAAAGAAAGGGGAAAGCTAAGGCTCATATTGCACGTGAAAAAAGCAATGTTAGAGAGAAAGAGAGCTTTATGGAAAGAAGTGCTGATTAAGATAGTCAAAGGGAGAGCGACTAATCGTATAAGCAATGAAGTGGTCATGTTTTATGTTTAAAGATGATACTCATCATCAATTTGAGGAAACTCGGATTGCTATTACAGTTGCATATGGTGGATTTAGAAGAAGCTCTGATGTATGAAGCACTAAATGGGGATAATACTATAATTGGATGATGGAATCAATGGCCATGGAAGAAGAATGAATCCACCATCCCCAACAATATACTTGGGGAATGTAAGACTACGATAATCAAAGAGAGTGCCTATCAATCTTTGTCGGCCTTGGTAGTGGTAATAAAACCCAAAGTTTTTCAAAAGCTTGCAGACATTAGTAAAACATGGACACCCAACATTAACATAAAGGAATTTCATGTTGATGTCACATATGTCTTGAATTATCATGATGTTCATGTAGTAGCGATGAAACCAAAGGCTCATTTGGAGGAAAAATCATATTAATATGAGTGCAATCTAGGGCCCCCTAGCAATCGGAGAGGCCTCGGTGAGATCTAGATCCATCCTTAACTTTGTAGAGTGGAAGGCCACTAAATGGAGTGTAGCCAAATGTGCTGGCTATGTGATCATGGATGTTGTTATAAGTAAGCAATATCACAACAATGGTAACTTTCTTCTCAACAAATAATATGTGTCTAGGCATGCCTCGAAAGCAGACATGTATCTCTCCTTGTATTGCAAGTCTAGATGCAGGAGGTTACACAAAGATATGGAAAATGGATATGAAAATTTATATAGCTCCCTCCACTGGTCATTGTCCTCCCTTTTGTAGAAAAATAAGTGATTCCACTAATGGATGGAGGGCCACAACTTAATGTACCTTGGTGAGATATCTTCATTGTACCTAATGGAAAATGGGGACCACCTTTGAACGAATTGGAGTGAATGCACACCAAAGCAAAGGAAGGTACTCCAACCACAAATGGAGAGCTCTGAAGAGTCTCCCAAGTATTCAATAGTTGATAAATAGCTATTTTAATGAGGAAAGCCACCATAGTTGGGCTCTTATTTTCCTATGACATGCCTCAACATCACCCAATAAGGAGGATTGAGACCAATGGAGTTGATAACTTCTCATTTCCTACATGATTTGTATGTTAAAACAATAAAAAGACAAGACTCTCACTTGACTATAATAAAGTAAATAGGCAATTAAGATGATGAATGTGATCAAACCAAGCTTCAAATACATGATTGTAGTAAGGAACAGTGTAATAACTTAAACCCCAGCATCTATGAGAAATTTATATGCAAAAATTTCAACTAGAAAATTATATAGAGATTCCCCTAGGGGGATCACCTTATAAAAGCCTTCTATATCACCTGTGTCCAAAGGACAATTTAAAATTTTATTTTTTAAATTTTTGTATCATTTTATATACCCCTTTTGTGAATTTCAAAGGCAATAGTTATATCTTCTCTATAATTTTAAAATTCAAAGAGTGTAATTTCATGGTGCTTTTAATATAAATCAAATTAAAGCATGATGTTGGAATACTTTAGCCATGGAATTTTCATTGTGATCTAAGATGAATATTTTCTCTCTCCAATAGAACTTTTTTGGATAATGATTGATTGAGAAGGAGCTTGAATATAAAGGACAAAAATATACCATAAATGGCAACATATCGATCTACATAAAATGCTTATATAAATATTATAATGGTCACAATAAAATGCCTAAAATACCTAAAATTTTTAAGTATGAGTTAGAATCACACGAGCTAATCAAATTGCTAACATTGACTCTTAGATCATGGGTGATTTGATATAATAGAATGATATAATGATAATGACTCATCATAGTCTATACAACAAAGACCACCAAAATAGGACTATGGATTTCCAAGTAGTGGGTGATGAAGCCACCAATAAGGTGTTTCAAAGAGAATCTAAGTGTCAAAGTCAAGCATCTAGTACAAGATTATCCCAAAAAAAAAAGCCTCTAAACATAAATGACCATAGATTCCTTGCCTTTGGTTAAGATTGCCAAAGTGTCATCTCATATGAACTCGAACTAGGAGCTAATAACAATGTGTCAAATAATAGCCTATCATGGACTTGGATGTCAATCTTAACTCTAGGATTTCAAAACTTGTCAGACTTCAGCTTGTGTGCTAGGGATGCTCCTTTCTAGAACTTGTGTGCTTGTATATCTGTATAGATGAGGCGTAGTTACCCCATCTCACCACCCACTTACACATCCTCTCTTGCATTGGAGAGTCATAAGGGATGATCGCATCACTAATATTGGAAAGCAAGAGGAGACACCAAGTCCTTTCTGTGGTCTAAAGAAGATCATCATGTCTATTTCTTGGCCTTGGCCTTGGTCAGGATCCAAGTTAGAGTGTCTAAGAAAGATGATGATTGAGTAGAGGAGTTAGGATCTTGCTTCATCTTCATCTTTGCCTTCCTCGAAGCCTCTAACTCTTTGCAATCCTTGTGCCAATATCCCTTTTTATCACAATGATAATACTTGGCTGGGCCTTCAACTTTTTATGCATGTCACCCCCCTCTGATGCTATAAATCCCTCACATATGGGATGCTCTAAATCCTCATGACCTATTAGCTACTCCATTTACACCTCTTCGTACAACTCACTATACTAGAATGCATTCTTGACATCTAGTTGCTTCAAACTCCAATCTTTGGGTACTATCAAAGCAATCATGCATCTTGCCATGCTAGTAGCTGGAGTGAATGTCTCTTCATAATATATGCTATATGTCTGAGCATAACCTTTTGCAATCAGTCTAACATTATACTGACTAACATAACCATTTGTATTATGCTTGATTTTGTAAATCTAATTATAGAAAATAACTTTATTTTCCTCAAGAAATGCTACCAAATTCCAAGTCTTATTGGCTTCTATTGCATCTATATCATTCATTGCTACATCGCATGACCAATAGCATCCTCAAAGCATGTGGGCTCAACATTCTCAACCAAATTTATCATATAAGCATAATGGTGAGTTGCATAACCTTGAAAACTAAGTCTTTTAATAGAGTATCTTACCTTGCTAGACATGTGTACCATAGGATTACTCAATAAAGCCTTTACATTACCATATGCTCTTTGTACACCTAGTGTCCTGACTGAAAGAATACCAAGCTCATCATCTAAGCTCTCTAAACCATATTGGAATCTCCATGAGATCCCAAATGATTAGTAGATGTATAATTACCATTTGACACTTTCTTATTCCCTTTGTCTTTACTTGTAATACTTATAGATGCACCTAAAGATGTGGGCTACTACGCAGTCACCCAAACCAAGGGTAATGTAGTACTAGATAATGTTTCAGGTCTACTAAGACTGTGATTTTTTCTTTTTATTTTGCACATAACTATTATGATTATCATAATAATCCAATGCATCACTACTAGATTCATAACAAACACTTATCTCATTAAAAATAATATTTGTGGTTACTCTAAACTCATCTATCATGACTAGGTTATAACGACAATACCCTTTCTGCTTTAAAGCGTATATGAATATATGCAATACAACCAAACACTTTCAAGTGTGACACATTGGACTTTTTGCTTATAAAGAATTCTTTAGGGCTTATCCCATGAATTATAGTTGTGGAAGCTATTCATAATATAGACATCAATATGAATAGCTTCATATCAAAATATTCTTTTCAACCATCAATGCTCATGCAACTTTTGCAATATGTTTATTTTTTCTTTCTACAATCTCATTTTGATGTGGAATATATTTGTGAGTAAACGGTCTCTTTATCCCTGATTCCTCAAGAAGCCACTGAACTCATTAAAGAGGTAATCTTCTCTTCCATATTTGACCTCAAGTACTTAACTTTCAAGTATGTTTCTATTTCAATAGCAGCCTTGAATGTTTTGGGGCACTCAAATACATCACTCTTTTTCTTCATGAAATATATCCATAGCTTTCTTGAGCAATAATTAATAAACATGATAAAGTATTTGCTACCACCAAGAGATATATATTGTGTAGGCCCTATATGTGTATTCACAACATCAATTGTATTTCTACTCATATCTCTATCATGAGAAAAAGGTTTTCTTACCTACTTACCAAAGTGATATGCTTTATACACTTTATGAAATTTTATAGCTTTGAAAACAAGCAACCTTGTAATCAGCCCTTAAACTACATTAGTTTTAACCTTTACACATTTGTATGTCCAATA
Organism: Lygodium microphyllum; assembly: GCF_053477565.2. Taxonomy (NCBI): domain Eukaryota; kingdom Viridiplantae; phylum Streptophyta; class Polypodiopsida; order Schizaeales; family Lygodiaceae; genus Lygodium; species Lygodium microphyllum. The sequence goes on from NC_141145.1 coordinate 3,812,036, forward strand.
TATTTGTGCTATATTTTAATGTCTTCAACCACTTCTTTGCTTTTAGTATATGTAGAAGCATTCATAGTAGGAATTCTCGATTCTAAAGTAAACATTGATAAACTCTACTTCCTTTTGCGATCAACCTGCACTTATTATTAATGTCTTCTACAAAACAACCTTTTGCATAAATCAAACCTGCAACCCTTGCTTTATCATTTGCACAATAGACAATAAATTCTTTGTGATTGATGGCATATCTAATACATTTGACAAACTGTTTGCCTGGCCATCATGCAAGGATAAAGGAATCTTTTCAATTTGTAAAATTGGATGGCATGAATCATCACCCATTGGCACACAACCTAGATTTTGTAAAACCTTTATCTTTCCAAACCATTGAGCATGACTTATCATATGATTAAGGTCATCTAAATTTACAAATCATATATTGTCATGTGTCCTATTTCTTGGAATAGTATTCATCATATGCTACATAGCAAACAAACACTCATGTTGGTCTTCATTTTGTCATTAGAAGACGATGCAAGTTTTATTGTTGTAATTTACCACTACTAAGGATATCATCCTTCTTAGCATAACAATGGGCTACAAAATGACATGTTTTACCACAATAATTACAAACAATTACCAAAATTTCCAAAACCTCTTTTTATCATCCACCTCTTTCTCTAGAGCTCCCCTTGTCTTTGAAGTTTTCATGGCTTCTTGAAAACTTCATTTCACCGAATTGCTCATTTAACTTGTTTTGCTGGTTATCACCAATACGTCCATACCACAGTCTCTCGAAAAGGATGTACCATGTTCCATTTCTAAACTTGAGTAAAATGATTGAACCTATTTACCACTTCTCTCAAATAGTTCACCCCACACATTGATCCCTTCGATGATCATGAGAGAGATCAACTCATCAAAATCTCAAAATGACTTTCATATATATATATAGACATAGCAAATGATTTCTAAGCCTTGACAGTATTAAGGCCATCCAAAGTAGATGAAACCAAATCATTGTCATCAACCATTGTATCAATCATGGCCAAAGCATCTGCAATGAACATCACCTTCAAAATATACTCATTAATAGAAATTTTTTCTTTCTTCAAAGTATTCAACCCTTGCTTGAGTTGAATTTTCCATGCCTTCCTATTTATTGAAAGCATGTTCATTAAAATGGTCCAAGCTGCATGTGAAGTTTCTGCATTTCTGATATATCCCAACATAATATTATCAATGACTACAAAAAGCCAATACATCACCATTTTTTATTTTGAATTCCATTCTTTCTACGCTTTTAATTCATCTACAGTCATAGGATTACTCAGCTCTAGCTCTTTATTTACCTGAAATGGACTCGTAATGGCCCTGCGCAATAAGGAAGTTCATCACACAAAACTTCCATGATGGAAAATTGTTCTTGTCCAGCTTCTCAATGTGGGATTTCCATTGTTATTTATCACTATCATAGAATTGATACAAAACACAAAACAAGTATTCTACAACCTTTCACAAAAAGTGCATATCGATACACTAAGTAGCCTTTTTAATTGACTACTCAATAGTACATTGAGTATGCAACTTGTTGTAGATAAAACTTGTGTTTGATTCCTGGGAAACACCTTAGAACTTGCAAATTTGAAATCTATAACCTATGTATCCATTTTTTATAGATACATCCAAAACTGCAATATATCTTGAAACTATTATTTGCAAACTTGTGGATCTTAAATGAGGCCCAAAATTGCCTCAAATGGCCAAAAACGTATATGACTATCTTGTAAAATATACAATCCTTTGTTTGCACATCAAATCTCACAACAATCTAAGATTGTTGCTATGTCGTGAAAAATATACAATCTGTGCCTCCACATGCACTATCTAAGAGAGAAAGTGGAAGAATGGGAGAGCTTCTTACTCCTTGTTTGCTTACTTGAATCCTTGCTTCTTCTCCTTCACTTTAGCCTTCAATGCTAGCCTCTCTTAATGGCACCGCTCTAAGAATGGGAGAGCTTCTTACTCCTTGTTTGCTTGCTTGAATCCTTGCTTCTTCTCCTTCACTTTAGCCTTCAATACTAGCCTCTCTTAATGGCACCGCTCTAATACCATAACAAGAATCATGTTATGGGGAAACTTGTTTGAGTTGTTGTGCCAAACACACACTATACACAAAAGGAGAAGCTTACTCAAGAACACAAGAAGAGAGATGGAGGAAAAAACACTTTCTTACTCATTTTTTCTTATTCTTCCACCCATAATACAATGTATACAAAGTATAAATAAGATACAATATAAAAAAAAGTTATATACTAAGTTAAACAGTGTATAAGTAACTATACTAATCAACTAGTGCTATAATTATGTCATACAAGTAGGTGCAGCAAACTAAATATAATAGTTGATAAGTCACTGGCCATGTGAGGAACATAATAACCATCAAAGTGCTAAGTACAAATGTGCATAAGAGTCTCCTTTAGCATTGCATTAATCAATGCATCTCTTTCTTTAACATCAACCTACATAGTAGCATCCTCAATCAAGACCTCTACATCTTCACATTTCTCTAGGACTACATTTGATTCTACAATTATAGTAGCATCAACTTACACATCAGATAGTTTAAAGAATCCTGAGAAAAAATCTATGCAACATCAGTAATCTTTGACTTTATGTCTACTTTTGCATTATACTTTGCAACTTTAGCATGTAGCAATGGAATCTCAAATAGTTCAATAGACAAATTATGATTTTTTATACAAATTTTAGCTCTTTGGGCACACTTATATTCTTCCTAGACTTTAAAAGCATACATATAGTCATCCAAGGATATTCCATATATCTGTGGAATCTCCTAAAACTGTTTCTTAAACACCACTTTCATCAACATATTCAAAACATTCAATCCTACAATCATCTTAGATATCAAATTGTTGCATCCTTTTATAAAAAAATTTGACATAGTTACATACGTCGTGTCCATTAAATATGCCTAGTTGCTCTTTAATCATCTCTTGTGCTTCCATTGCCAAATCCTATATCCTCTCAGGTTCTCAATTAGTAATTTCTTGTTCTTGCATATTTATGACTTGATATGGTAACTGCATTTGTACTTCCCATATTAATATTTGAATTACATGTATCCTACAATCCATATCCAAATCTTTACACTTAACTACATGTATAGACTTTTTCAATAACTAGGTCCGCTCCTCCCTACTACATTCCTTATTAAGTCCTTGTCAGCTTCATGATTCCTAAGTCTACCATCCTTCAACCTTGTCATGACATCTCACATCGGGTTTTAATACTCATGTCGAAAGGATGCAGATGTAGGCCAATAAGAGGTGGGGTCTCTACCAAGAGATTCAGGAAAGAGGAGGAACATTGGTAGTATTAGCTGAACAGGAAGAGATACTTTCAATGTTATGCACAACACTATGAGAAACCTGGATTACAATCCCAATCAAAAACTTTGAACCCAAGTCACAATTTCATATGAGGATATCCTCAATGTTAACCCTCCACTTCATCCAAGTGCTTCCAGGGATTAGTAGTGGTCGACATTAACCCCAAACTCTACTTAGCCCTCCACTTCATTTGAACATAAAACTTCTCAAGAGTGATAAAAAATAAGCCTCGGTAGTTAACACTTATTAAGTCACTTCAAAAATTGAAGTATGTTTTGTAAGACGAGGTAAAGCCTAACTTCCTTCATTGCATTCTTTCCATAAAGCATTGACCAACACATACATAAACAAAGTTAAGATGAACTATGATAGCTACATCAATTTCTCCACTTCTCCAATATATGCAAATTAAGTATAGCGTGATTCTCCTCTTAGGGTAGGCTTACCCTTCTCTTGTTGTCACTTGTTTCTTTCCAAGGTTCCTTAGTCAATAAGATGCCCTTGCTGAATGGTAGCTATGATAACAAGGAACTTTCAACTATTGATGGTAGTAGCAAGGACCATAGACTACACAGAAGGAGTTCATCATAGTGTTAGCTCTCATGATAAGGCCAACAAAAGGATTAGCTTTTGTACTTTTCGTTAGGGGAGGGTAGGACTTGAAATAGTGTTGCCTTTACTCAATTGTCTTCTTGAGAATAGAAGCATGGAGAGAGACTTGGCTTGTTGCCACCTTGAAGTCAAGTTTATAAATCTAGTGGAGTATATCTTGAAGGTAGTGTTGTAATTGTAGTGCTGTATGCACAATGATTTCAACACAAGAACTGTTGAAACCCTAGTAAAACTTCGGTATGTTGTAAAAATTTAAACTCTTATTATAGACAACCAAGAGTCCATTGACCTGATGCTCCCCTCCTTTCTTTATAGCATTGGCCTCCTTATAGCAAGGTGAGTTCTAATGTAGTCTAGGGAATACACAAAAGGAAAAATAGGAGGGAAGACACACTGGCTACTCTTGTGCATAATAGTATTCCCACATTCCCCCACATGAAGATCCTTCTTTACGAGAATGCAGGTTCCATCCCCACCCTCCTTTGGGTTCCTAAAAGCATGCAAGGAAAATCCCTTTTTTTCCCACAATGCATGACAATATATATTAAATACTTATTTTTCTCCTTCTCTTTCTTTTTCTCCAATTCAAGTATTATTCACCAATCAAGCATATTTGAATGAAGGATGAGCTTTTTCCCATCCTTGTCCATGCTATCATTCACCACCCTTATGGCCACACAACTTACACCCACTGGATCATGTATGGAGGTGTTCTCACAAAAGCCATAAGCTACCTTCCTCATATATAGTGATCATTAACCATTCCTTCTATTCTTCCAAAGATGTAAAGGTACTCACAAACAATGCTAAAAGCATGTACTCATTAGTCGTACAATGCCAACCATTTCACCATTTAAAAAAATGGGCCATCCATGCATGAGGTTTTATTCATCTAACTTAGATCATCTATACAATCAATCTCACTAGCCAAAACAAAATATATGGATAGTGTCGCTGAATTTGGCTACACAAAACACCTAGCTCATGTCCTTTTTCCTAGGGTTTTCATAAGTGGATGCACAACATCATGACATCCACCCTCTTCGAACCTATATATCCCTCTGATGTGCCACAATATGTAGCCACCTAGATCAAACACTAATATGATCATGACCTTCTTTTTTTGAATAAACAACCTCCCACTAGGATCAAATAGCCAAGTCATCGATATATTCTAGAATACATAACAATTCCAATCTCTAATTTCACCTAGATCATAAGGCATTGATAGTGCAAGGCATCCCTCATTCATATAGCCTTCCATGACTAATACCCATGAACTCATTAGATTCTCTGAGATCAAAGGGTAACCCAAAATATTAGTGTAACATCCTATATCCTTGAGTTTATGCATGGTTGGAGCATCCATGTGCACATTGGTGTATTCATCTAAAGCATATATTTATTTCATACCTTCAACTTATGGACTAGATACTTAGGTTTTTGTCAAATTCTCCATCTACTTAGGTTTTTGTTCAGTAATTTCCTATTCTCGCATATCTATGACTACATACGGTAACTGTATTTTTACTACCTCAATAAATTTTTGAACTACTCATACCCTACAATCCATATCCAAATCTTTATGCATAACTACATGTACATAATTTTCTAGTAACTTCATCCACTCCCTACTACATTCCTCTTAAAGTCCTTGTCAGCTTCATGATTCATACAGTCCCCATTCTACAACCTTGTCATGGCATCTCATATTGGATTCAACATTGATATTGAAAGGACATGCACTGGTGGCCAATAAGATGTGGAGTATCTACTAAGAGATTCAAGGAAGAGTGGTAGAATTAGTTAAACAAGAAGAGATGTTTTGAATATTATGCACTATATTATGAAAAACCCAGATTACAATCCTTGACAAGAGATTAGAATCCAAATCACAAATTAATATGAGAATATCCTAGATGTTAGCCCTTTGATTCACCCAAGGACTTCCATGGATTAGGAGTAGTCGATGATGCTAACCCCAAACTATGCTTATCCCTTCACTTCATTTGAGAATAAAATTATTCAAGAGTGATCAAAACTAAGCCATTGTCATGAACCTTTATCAAGTCACTTCAAAACTTCAAGCATTTTTTTTGACATGAGATAGAACTCGCCCACTTCCTTCATTGTTTTTTTTTACTGTTGTAAAGCACTGAACTACACATAAACAAAATTAAGATGAAAAGTGATGGCTACATCAATATCATTGCTCTACTTCTCCGATGCATGCAAATTAAGTGTAGCTTCCTTTTCCTCTTAGGGTAGATATACACTTCTCTTGTTTTCACATATTTATTTCTAAGGTTCCTTGATCATCATAAAATGCCATTGTTGAATGATAGCTATGATAACAAGGAGCTTTCAACCCCTTATGGTTGTAGGGAGGAGCATAGACTCCACTAAAGGAGTTCAATGATGGCGGTGCTAGCTCTCATGATAAGGATTTTGTACTTTTCATGAGGAGAGAGTAGGACTTGCAATGATGTTGTCTTTTCTCGATTGTCTTTATAAATCCAGTGGAGTATAGCTAAAAGGCAACCTTGTAGTCGAAGAAGATCACCATTGAGGTAGGCCACAAGCTATCATGAGGTTCAGATGATTGAGTGTAGAAGGAGCCACTTGATAGGACTTCTTAAGGCTTGTTTGTCTTAAGTTGATCACTATGCCAAGCATAATTGCAATTCCATATGTTTTTTCTTACAAACATGCCTTACAAGCCAAAATGCCAACCTGTAACAGGTTGTGTTGTTGTAACCCAACAATTTGCATGCCACCCTTCTTTAGATTTAGCTCTGATCATGTTGATTGATCAGGATAATTAGCACACATATCATCAACACTTGAATTCGCACTAGATAGATTAGACCAGACAGCTTTATTAATTGTCACATCACTACAGTCGCCTTCGGAATTGTCATGAAGGTGATGTCCTTTCTAAATTACCACCACAGTTGTAGTCCCAATAGATCCACACTAAAGAATACTATCGTCCGGTGATCATGTTCAACACAATCAAAGTTAGAAGCGACTCCAGAAGATGAAGATTGTCACCAAGCACCTCTAGCTCCAGAGAATGGTACATTCCAAAGTATTTGCCATGGTATACACATTGATTTCAACACAAGAACTATTGAAACCTCGATAAAGGCCTGGTAAACCATCAAACTTCAGAGTGATCTTGCAGAATAGCAAGAGTCCAATGAGCTGGCATGCCCCTCCTTTCATTGCACCCCTGGCCTCCCTCCTTAGCAAGGTGAGTTCTAACATAGTCTAGGGAATACACAAAAATGAAAGTAGAAGGAGAGATGCACTGGCCACCCTTGCCCATAATAACATTTCCCGAGTCCTCTACATGAAGAACCTCCTTTATCCAAAAGGCATGTTGCACTGCCACCCTCCTAAATTAGGTTCTTGAAAGCATGCAAGGAAAATCCCTCTTTTTCCCACAAAGCATACAAGTAGACGTAAAATACATGTTTTACTCTTTCCCTTTATTCTTCTGCAAGTCATGCATCATTTGCCAATGAACCATATTTCAATGAGGGTTAAGTTATTTCCCATCCTTTTCTATGTTATCATTCACCATGCTTATGGCGATTGAGCTTATGCCCACTGGATTATGCATGGAGGTGTTCTCAAGAAATCCATTCCGTCTTTCCCTCCAAAGATGCAAAGATTCCCTAAAACAATGCTAAAAGCATGTACTCAGTAGTTGTACACAATGCCACATGTTTCAGCATAAAAAACCTTGGGCCCTTCATGCACGAGCCCTTGCTCACCTAGCTTAGAATATCTATACGATCAATCTCACTAGGCAAACCAAAATATATGAATAGTGCCGCTGACTTCGGCCACTCAAAATATCTAACATATCAGTATGTCTGTGGCAAAATACTCATCCTCATCGGTATAATCTTCAAAGTATGTGTCAACATAGCCCTCCAGAAATATGATATGGACGAACATATCGGAATAATTTTTTAAAAATACACAAACAAGCATTCGAATGCATGGTTGCTTGTTTATTATAATATCGAAATGTAATATAATAATGCAGCTAGCTAAGGTTAAGGCTCTCTCTTTTTAAGCTTGAATGAAGCAGCTGTACGGGGTTTTGGTAATGGTAGCTTTTTCGCTGCATTCTAAAGTGCAAAAAGCGGGGGGGGCAAAAGACGGTGGGTGGATCGATGGCCGTGCCGGGCGGGTAGGGTCATTTTATTTTTTCTTCTTTTCTGTTTTTATTATTTATTTATTTTTATTTTCTTTCTTTTCTTGTAGCGGTTTGTTGCTTGTTCCGTTCGTTGTTTGTTAAGTTAGGGTGGTGGAGGTGGTAGCAGGGGGCCGTCCCAAGCCCCCCGCGGCAAGGCTGTCCCCGCGCCTTACCCCCCGCCGAGAGACAGCGCCTCCTCGGACGACAGGTGGCATGGAGAGCTCACTCGGCCCGGCCATCGTCTCCGTTGCATCATATCCCCACCGACGCGAGGTCTGCAACAAGGAGAGCCCACCGGGGACAGATGAGATGGGAGGCGCCGCTCTCCGCACACTTTATAAGCAAAGCCCGGATTACGCGCCGTTGCATGTGGGATACGCGGGATGCAACAATGTTAAAGGATAAGACATCATATACGTACCAAACGCAATAAGCCTACGTACCGAACGCAATAAGCCTACGTACCGAAGGTTTTCTTGAACATGGAGGGCTTGCTCTCAGAGGATGTGTAGTGTGCTCAATTATAGAAAACTTGAATAGAGCATGGTCCTCGAATAGTACTTGCAAGGTAGGATTCAAAGGGTCTCCTGCATGCTTATGCTTTTGCCACCCCACTCGCTCCATCTCATTTTCTCTTGATGCATCCCCACAGGAATATTCCTCAAAATCAAAATGTTCAAGAACCAATCGAGTGTTGTAGCCATCGGTTTCCTTCAAGGCTGTATACATCATGCAAGGGGGTGCATTCTTATGAAGCATAGGGCTTGTTTTTCATGTCATGGTCCATCGTTTCGTTTCTTTAGGATCTGTAGCATATGCTAGGAGTATCTATAGAAAACTTAGAGATGCTTTCTCATTTTGTAGCATACTAGGGCTACAGCATGTGAGGACTAACACATTGTACAAATTGAGGGGCACATTGCATGATGCTCTAGCTCATGCTTCGTTGACTTGAATTTAAAAACATGTGCATAGCTCTAGCTTCTATTTTTTGAGAGCCAAATTTTGATACTAATCTTACCTTAACTCAAAGTGGTGTGAATTCTTATACTCAATAGCTTCCAATGCATTTCTACGAGCTCAATTTGCATGTGCATGCTTCAAGTCTTTACTTTTGGGAAATGGTTTACTGCGTTCCTTCAAAACAATGTAAGTTTCCTTATCCCGCCTTCTTCGATACACTGTATGCTATGTGCAATATGGCCAATGATAAGGCAACCATGATGTGGCTGAGCATGCATATCGGAAAATCAACAAAAGTTCCTCAATTCAATGCCATGCACATGTTTAGTATTGAAAACGCATTTTGGGGCTAACGTGCAGAGGGGGAAAAAAAGAGACAATAAGCTTCTACCGGCTCTATGATGCACACATGCATGATGATTGAAAAGGTAACTAAGTTGTGAAGGGGCATATGATAGGAGGGGAAACTAGAAGTTTCCAATATCTCCATTGCATGTATATACCCTTCCATAGCACAACTACATGATAATAAAGGGTTTTGTGTATGTGGGTAATTATAATGATATCTCAAAACTTGATAGGATTAAATGGCATGTAAAGGTAAGTGAAGGAAATATACATATGAGAGAGAGACACACACTCATGCAAAGCATATGGAAGGCCTATCTATTCTAGTTGTTGCTATTTATAAGCCCGGGGAGTCTACCTTATAGAACATGTAAGATACCACACACAAGCTCAAAGGATAGGATATTTTGTTTGATTTTATTTATAGGATTATATCTATAAAATGGGGTTCTTCAAATAATAATTTAAAAAAAAAACAGGGAAAGATTAGTTTCTGGCCTTAGATCATGTAAACAAAGAGTATTTCTTAATAGCCTTTGAGTGCACATTATATAGATGAGTTTTTATAGGTGCACCCCTACGTTTATAAGTCACTGACTTTATCTTCATGTTCAGATTTGTCTAGTAAGTTCCCATCCCAATTGTTATTTTGATTCATGTCACTGGCCTTCAATGTTGCTTTTGCCTAGTTACTCTTCCTATTGTGTTCCTATCATTGTCACTCAAAAACGTTTCTATAAACATTTAATATGTAGGCACAACAAGCAAGATTCTTAGAGAATTTCTAGTTGTAACAACTCTTATATATACAGCCACATGCAAAACATGTTGGAAATACGACAAAAGCGGGTGCATGTAGTGTACCCATTATGCTAGCCTTGTACTTTTAAATCTTTTGTATCGTGAATGGTTAATTTAAATCTTGAGACTTGGTGAATTCAATGTTTCATTTAAGAAAAGTGATAAACAAAGCTCCTCTTGAATTTTGACGAAGTTAAAGAGAGTCGTCTAAGACTACCCCTACCTCTTTTGGACATCTTGATTCGCTAATGTAATATCGAATTTTTTGTTCAACTACCACCACTTCCACATGAGAATATTCACCTTATGTTATTTCTTCCATGTAAATGGCTCCACCCAAAAGGTAAGACCCATCAAAGACATGACGAACTATGACAAAATCTTCTTTACTTTGAAGCCACAATAGGCCTGCAACCTCCAACTTGTGCTATGGAACATGGGGAATTAGAAACTTTTCTTGTTGAACAAGATAGACAAGGCCATAACAGGCAATGATATAGCCAAATTGCTGATTAAGTCAGTGTAGACTCATTGGAAGACATCAAGGTCATGAGTGGACTTGCACAAATGCTTGGCTCCATGGCTTTCATTTGGGAGTTCATGCTAGATATTAAGGCCTCTACAATGTGTGCATCATAGAAAAAAGGGGAGATCATGCTTGCCAAAGTTACACAACAAGAATTGGTGGAGCTCGTCCTAGGCATGGACATTGGTTGCTCTTTAGTGCTATCTAGGACAATGATTTTAGAGTCACCACCCAAATCTTCCATGCTACGTTCACTTATGTTAAGCTGATTAGCTATATCCCCAAGGGCTTAATGGAGGACATCATGGTAGGAAGATTAGCCAAGTCAAATCTGAATGAATTTTGGCTTAAGGCTATCACAAAATCCACCATAAGTATTAGTAAAGTTTGATTATTCTATTGTATTACAGAATTTTTCACACCAATGAGGACTCCAAAATGACAAATATACACGTATTCCAAAATGCAATTTTATTTCGAGAATGTGAGATAAGCCTTTAATATACAAAAATGATAGATTACTCTAACACATATTTCCTTCTTTAACAAACACAACGAACAAATCACTTGAATGCAAGAAGATTCTTACACTTTTATTGTAACTGGAAATACTAGTTTCTTACGAACACAAGTACAAGCATCACAGTTTAAATCCTTTTCTGGAGAGTGACTGAAGTGTTAACACTCTTAACAATAATGTTTTTATTACCTAGATGCGCTATTGGAGTGTGAGTGCACGTGTCAAATAGCAAAGACTAGGTAGTGTCTATGCTTGTACTATTGTGAATTAGTGTACAACGCAACACAAGTATACAATACCACAAAGTTTAAATCCATTCGTAGAATGTGATGCAAGCCTTTAATAGACATAACAATGGATCTTTTATAGCTTAGACTTACTATTGGAATGCAAATGCAAGTCTTGAGTACTAGCAATAGAAAATCCAAGATAATTGTATGCTTGTATTATGAAAGAAAGTGCAAGCCTCTAATACAACATAACACAAATGAATAATCCTAATATCCTATTTCTAGAGTGTGAGGCATGTCTCTAATCCACACATATACAAAGGGAGACTAAAATTATAAAAATACTTTTAAAGTATGAGGGAGACCTCTAGCACAACAAAAGTATTTAAAATAGAAAATGATTTATAAATTATATTTTAAAATTAAAATAAAATTATCCCTAAAAATGTACCTATGGACTACCATTAGTTGAGTCGGAGGCGAAGCAGAAAATGAAGAAACTAGTCAAAGGCTTTCAAAATGAATAAAATGTTTTGAAACCTTCATTTATGTACTTAAATTTTTGTTTGTAAGTTTTACAATCAAAAGCTTTTGATCACTACTCCAATAAAAGAAACACACCATGTAGACTCCCGAGGACTATTTCATATTAATCACGTCAATCTACACATATATATGCTCAAACAAAGGTCTCCAGTTTTTGCAGATGAAAAAACCCTTGGGGAGCACAAGGGAAAAACCCCAACTCCTAGATACAAATTCACAACCATGATCAAGAAGGATTATTTTGTGTATGTAAAGTGAATCTGTGCATGTGAAGTGAATTTGAATATTTATTTACAAAGATGACCAAGACTTCTGAGATGTATATGCATGTGTGAAGTATATGGTGCCTACAAAGAGTATGTACAATGGCACTACAATGTCGTAGTAGATTAATTCCCAAAGATTGAAGGTGAGACAACTCCAAGTTCCAAGTCTAGCAAAGTAAAGCGTACTTCATTGAGTCCTTTAGTGAATATATATGCAATCATCTTATCACTTGGACAATGTCCAATCATGATCATGCATTTCTTTACTTCATACAAACGTAATGATAATGCATTGCAATATGCTTAGACTTGTTATGTTGAGCATAGTCTTTAGCAAGACTAATGGCACTTTGGTTATCACATTGAAATGGTATGATGGAGCGAGGACGATGGCCAATATCTGATAGAACTTGTTGAAGCCATACTAACTCTCGAACCGCTAAAGATGCACCTACATATTCAGCCTTTGTAGTGGAAACAACAACACAATGTTATTTCTTGCTAGTGTAAGAAACATGACAACCATTGATAAAGAAACAAATTCTACTTATAAAATGCATAGATAAGTGAGAGCTTGCCCAATCTACATCTGTATAACCCAAAAGGTGAAGTGAGCACATAGAATTAGAGTTTTGTTGGCGTTGATATACCAACCCAAAATCTTTAGTGCCTTTCAAATACTTCAAAAAGCATTTGGCTACAGTCCAATATTTAAGGCATTGAGAACTAAGATGTTGTCTAGTGCAGAAAGTGAGAGTTTTTGGTAGAGCTCATAAGACAAGGAGTACTAGTAGGATATTCAGAATCCAAACCAAACTTCTAAATAATATTGTCAATGAACTTTGTTTGACATAGTATTAAAACACCCTTTTTTTTATAGCGTCGAATTTGAATACCAAGACATGAGTGCATTTCTGCAAGATCCACCATATCAAATGCAAAAGATAAAACCTTCTTTACTTGTTGAAGGAAGTTGAGATTATCAATTGGAAGATCAACATAGAGATCAATGCCATGGTCATCATTAGCAATAATAGGTACAAGTTATGAATTGTGATTTGAAGAGTCAATATTATCTTGTGTAGGAGGTTCATCATCATATAGAAAAGGAAAAGCAACGAGTAATGACTTCTTTTCATCAACGTCCTCTAATGACCATATGACCATGTCCTCCCAATGTCCTCATGAGACCATGTGTTGCTCATAAGTTTCTCATTGAAAATAGCATCATGACTTATGATAACCTTCTTGGAGGATGGATCATAAAACTTGTACCCCGTTGGAAATTTTGAATATCCAATGGAATCGAGTTTTCTATGAGTCTCTTTGGGTACGTAAATATAAGCAATACATCCAAAGGTTCAAAAATATGAAATAGAAGGAGTTTCACCTGTCTAAGTAGTAATCACTATTTTACAAGGAAAAAGAGAAAGATGATTTTGGACAAATACTATTGTTAAAACCGCTTCAATCTAGAAACATTTAGATAAGCTAGAATGAATGAGCATACATCACACAACATTGAGGATAGTCCTGTTTTTATGCTCAGTAACACCATTCTATTGAGGAGAGCAGGGAACCATATATTAATGATGAATACCTTGATTATTACAATATTAATCAAAATCAGTATTCTCCATCATTATCACTGTGAAGTTTCTTGATATGATGACCAATACAAAGTTTGGCATCTTTTTTATATTTCTTAAAAGATAATAAAACTGAATCTGATTTGTGTCTCAAGAGAAAAACAGTGGTGTGTCTTGAAAAGTCGTCAATAAAAGTCATGAAATACTGATATTGAGATTTTGATGGAGAAAAAGGTCAATAAATATTAGTGTGAATAAGATTATCTTTAGAATGAGTTGTTGTAGAAATTGAAAACAGTTTTTGAAAATGCTTTCTAAGTGCACAATATTCACAAATACCCATGTGAGAATGAGCTTTGAATTCCATACCTTGAACAAGGTCACGTTGATAAAGATCGACAAGATTAGAAAAATCAAAATGAACAAAGCGATGATGTTATATTTTACTGTTAAGATCACCATGAGATGTAACAACATTTGTAATATCTTCATTTAAAGATAACTCGAAAAGATTACCATTTTGAGGAGCGGCACCTATGGTTTTCCATCTTTCTCAATGCCATACTTGATATGGTCAAAACCAACAAAGAGACCAAGATCCACAAGCCTTGCAACTAAAATAAGATTCCTTTGTAGATCTAGGATGTGTAAAACTCCACACAGAACTCTTGCTGACGATAGAGTACCGAGATATAAATCACCTATAACTTTGACTTGACAGGTTGTGTCATCAACAAGATAAACCAATTTCTTGACAAGAATAGAATGATAATTATGTAACCATTGGGATTAATATGTCATGTATCCTGTAGCACTAGAATCAATAATAAAAAGAGATCCATCACACAAACATGAAGTATCCTTTCCAAAGAGATATAATAACTCACATAATTTGCTTCTTCAATAGTGTTGTCATGTGTAGCAACATATGCTCTATTACGATCTAGATAAAAACGCATCTTGAAATATAGATGGGTTTGATAATCACTCTTTTTGTAGTAGTCATAAGGAGAATAATCTGTGGATATACATGTTGTTTATTAGTAATACCATATTCTTCCTCATATTATTTTACCTGAAAATCATTTGTACTGTGATAATTTCTATTACAATAAGAATAACGTCTATTAAAAAACTTGATATGAGAGAAGTTACCGCCATGATGACTCCTATGTATAAAGCGTGGAGAGGAATATCTTCGAGAAAGTAAAGCTTGATTGATTTTTTTTTACTATGTCCTCTCGTAGGATCATAGTTGTTTCTTGATTTATGCATCGTCGTTCATGTCATTGTGAACATTCAATCAGAGATATCCAAGCTTGATCAAAATTGCTCCCAACTTTGTTAGATAATATGGTAATAATATTATCATAAGTAATCCTTTTTACAGTGTCAAGAAGTTGTGTTACCAATTGCTTTCATGGAATGGCATTACCAACAGGCAGCAAGTTGATTGATAATGTTCTTGAATGATTCGATACGTGTTGTTATAGAAGTTTCGATGTTGTATAGTAACTTAGTCAGCTCTCATCGTACACTACTGCAAATTATTATAGCAAGCATATATCTCCAAACTATTGTGATGTATTTTTCATGCTTAATCATCTTGGTTTGATGTACTTTTGATGGTACTTGGTGGGCAGCATCATTAAATACTCGTTTCTTGCCATTTTTCCTTGGTTTTGGTGGTTTTTTTGTCACTTTCTATAGTTTATAGCAAGCAATTTTGAACTATCTGCACTGTTTTAGCTTACAATATGGCATCTTCTTCCACTGACAGTGCTATCTTCAACATCAATAAGCTTGATTGTATGAATTATGCCTATTGGAAGAGCCAAGTTTGGCAGGGATTGGTGTGCCAAGCAAAGTCCTACAAGTCAAATGTATTAGCTGAAATAGCTTATGGATCTCCGCATGAAAGAGAATGTGACCATGTTAGCTCATCTACACTAATTTCATGCTCTTCTTAAGAACTTCAGTTCGTAGGGCATTTATTTCAAAGAGGATATCACTCTATTGTTCTTTCTTGGAATGCTTAATGAGTCTTGGGATGTATTCTGCACTACCTTATGTGCTTCTACCACTACTCTAAAGCTATCTAATGTTGAGAGCTCTCTTCTGTAGAAAGAAATAAATCGTAAGACTTTGGATACCTCATGTGTGTCTCATACTTTGACCATTAGAGATAGAAATGATAGAAATGAAAAGAATGATCGCGATAGTGGTTGTGGATGGGATTTGCAAAAATCTCGGTCCAAGTCTTGTGGAAATTCACGCACCAAATCCTATGGTAGGAATGCCAATTTGACAGGTCATCATTGTGGAAAGAAAGGCCACAGTGTCATGAACTATGCATTGAAAGGCGCACAGAGAAGGGAAAAGAGAAAGTGTAAGATAAGTCTTCTGATTGTAGCATAGTACCTACTAAGTCGAGTGTTAAGATTGAAGAGCTCAATGTTATGCAGCCCGAGGATTTTGATGGGGATTATATCCTTGTACAAGCTTCATCTAGTGCTTCACAGATGACAAAGATACACTTTATGTATGTACAGTGTTGGCTCTTGGACTCAGGTGCATCCTTTCAAGTGACACCTTGCCAAGAGTGGTTTCATTCATACCATTCTATTTTGGGTTCTCTACACTTGGGTGATGACAGGTCTCTTGATATTGTTGACATTGGTGATGTTAGGTTGCAATATCCTTCTGATAGAAGTTTTGTTATGCACAATGTATGTCATGTACCTACATTGACATGTAGTCTCATGTCCGTTGGACAACTTGATGGCGCAGGATATCATGTATCTTTTGGAGACTCTACATGGTTGTGCTTGTGAGAGGTGCCAAGGCTAGCAGCCTCTGCCCCTTAGTTGTTACTAGATCTACAGTTGATCATGCTTTGTCTATGGGGTCTCTACCTCATGTATCTCTTTGGCATGCTCATTTGGGGCACATGTTCATTAAG
Organism: Lygodium microphyllum; assembly: GCF_053477565.2. NCBI lineage: Eukaryota > Viridiplantae > Streptophyta > Polypodiopsida > Schizaeales > Lygodiaceae > Lygodium > Lygodium microphyllum. The sequence goes on from NC_141145.1 coordinate 3,829,016, forward strand.
GGAATGAAGTTGTTTGTGTGACAGTTTGTTTTGTTATTTCGTAGTTGGATTTATTGTGTTTGTTTAGCCTAGGATTTTCTTCGGTCATTTTGTTTGATTTGTTGAGTGTGAAACTTGATAGCCTTGGTCGAGCTTGGTATTTTTTTGAACAGGATGAAGCTTGTGTTTGTCAATAGCTACTGAACATTGAGGAGATAGGTATATTTTCTTGTCGAGACTCTTGCACATCACGGGGATAATGGGTTCACGAGCACTTCACATTGCACTTGTTGATGCACTGCACTCGGGGGTCGTCTCCTGTTCTTATCAAATACTTCCATGCCATGGATTGGGATTATGCACATTTTGCACCATGGTTGAGCACTAGCACAGCATGAGGTCCACTGCAGCTATATGCAATAAATTTTAGATGCACGCGCACATGAGAGAGCACCTGTCATTGAGCACGCACATTTCTTACATGCACCATTTGGGATGTTCATCACAAAGTTAGGAACCTCTGGTTAAGAGTGTAAGGTGGTTGGGTGAGTTCGAGGGTCGTGAAGGACGCCATCAATTGTGAGAAGGGTTGTTCATATTTGGTCAACATCTTGAGGACCATCAAATTCTAGGGTGATCGTGAGATTTTGGATGGGTGGAGCGGAGTATATCATATATTTTTTATGAGAGTTGAGAGGTGAGGATAAGGAATTTTAAATTAACAAGGAATTTTGTTTGCATTTTGCATGACGCACGATCACATCTAGATAGGCTAGGCAGAGTTCTTCAATGCATACATATTTTTGCGTGTAGCATCGATTGATTGGTTGCATATCATGGATTCAACATTGCATATTTTTCCAAATCATGAAAGAATGGACACAGTGTTCATTTCATAGCATATTCTTGCTAGGGCACACTGCATAAAAAAACAGGTTCATATCCAGAGAATATTTTGAAGACTCAAGGATCAACGAAAAGGTCGTACATTTTACATAATCAACAAGTATTTCTTGAAGAAAAAGAGGACATGTATGGTGAAAGTGTGTGCAATTACAAGCACAATAGGCCAAGGAAGGGAATAAGTCATCCAAGATAAAAGATGGAGAAAAATGATACAATTTACAAACATCAGTATTTTTGCTCATTTTTTATCGAATTTCGTAATTCTGTCTGTATAGGCTTGTCGATCAGATGTGTTCCAATTGTTTTGAGTACCCGAACAACTATATTCGGAGTTCACATGACAAAGTTATTATCCAAACAAGTTACAAACAGGCATAAAGCAGAAAAAACGAAAATAGTGAAAAGTAGTAGAAAAGCAAAAGCCAAAAGCTGAAAGCAAAAAGCCTAATGTGTGTGAGTGTGGATAGAAAACTATATAAGGAGAGGAGATTGAAGAGTTAAGGGCCTTCCCCCTTGATTACAATTGTATTTTATGAGAGAGGAGAGTGGAGGGTCGCATGCTAGAGTGAGCTCTTGTCATGCCAATTTGGAAGTTGGGGCTTTTGGGAGTCAAAGCGCCGAGCATCGGCTCAAGGTTGTTAAGGTGCGAGAATATATTTCTCTTGGTTTGCTTTCGAATTATTGGTATTTCCATTGTGTGGTTGTGTGATGCTCTACCCACATACGGGTTTTAAATTTTTTGTGAGCTATAAGAGGCATTGTTTTTAGTCTTGTTTTGTGGTGTTTTATCAAATATTTGAATTTTTCAAGTTGTGTTGTGTATCCAACAAAGTCAATTATCCCAACCGGCACTCCTTAACGTCTCGTTATCGGGTTGTGAGAGAGGCTTTCTCTCGATCACCGCTCACGTAACACCGGCATACAAGGCTAGATTAGTAGTGTAATGAACGAGGATCACGGGAACATGGCATGGAAGCATACTAGTCACACTGACGGTATATAAGGTGTAAGAGAGTATTTTGAGGCATGAAAAAAATTATCAAGAAACTCTCTTTTCACCTTCTCAAGCTTCCATGGCTTCTTCTTCTTCCTCCTCTTTTTCTTCCTTTCTTCCTCTTTCTCTCTCTTCTTCTTTCCTTTCTCTCTCCTCTCCCTCTTCTTCTGCAGTCCTTCTCTCTCTCCTTCCCCTTAGTTAGGACAGTTAGGTCTCTTTCATTACAAGTGGTATCAGAGCTTTGTTCTTGATCCTTCTATTTTCCCATAGATATAGGGCTCTCACACTTTCCCACAGTTAGAAAACTCCAGCTACATCTCTTTCATAGGTACACAGGAGTACTCAGGCAGGCTGACACCCCTCTTGAAGACTATGGCAGCCTTTCTTGGGGCTTTCCCAAGAACCATGGACAAATCTGGAGGCGAGCAGACAAATTTGACAGGTCATCACAATTTTCATGCAAGTTTTTTTAGGGTTTTGGGCAAAAAGGAGGGCAGCACAGTTAGAGAAGGCCAAAAACTCAGTTACTTTTCAAGAAGACCTTCTCTCTCCTCCTTTCCCCAAGCTGCCATGGAAGCTCCAACCTAAGAACCTCAGAAATCTTGCTTCCCCCCTCTTCCCGAGCAAGAATGGTTGATCCCAATGCCTTCCCTTCAGCTGGAGTAGCATATAGAGCAGCAATAAGCTTGATCTACCCTGGCCTGTAGCCCTAGGAGCAGCCTTGAAATTTGCGGTGCAAAAAACGGGCTGCTTCTTGGCCTGTTGTGGACAGCCCCCCCAGCCCTCCTCTCCTTCCTGACCTCACTCCTGGCTCTTAGCAACCTTCTTGGGCAACATTAGAGGCATCTTCCTCAGCTCTTGGACTCCCCTTATCAAGCTCAGAAATCTTGAAGATTTTGGTCTTTTCTTGGTCCCCGGGAGTCCCTCTTCAAGCCTAGCTCAAGATTTCAGTCATCAAGAAGCACAGGAAGAAGATTACAAGCAAGATTTGAAGGCATACACTTGTGGGCAGCCATGGCTATGGAGTAGAACTTCAATTTCAGCAAGAACTCTTCATGGGAAGGTCTTGAGCCATCCTGCCTTGACTACACCTTTTTTTCACAGAGCACAACCATTTTGGAGCTATGGAGCATGTGGGATCAAAGTGGAGCTCTCAAGAAGGACTGAGGTGGCATTAATGGCTGCCTTCTTCTCCAAAAGACTCAAGGTAACCGATTCTTGGCTCTCATTCTCTCCATTTAAGCCTCTTGTTGAATCCCATGCACTTATTTGAGAGAATGTATGAGTCCAAGTAGATAATAGGAGTCCCAGACATTGAATGCATGCTAAATATTAATCCCTATCATTTCCCTTTGATATTGTGGCACTGAAATGGATTTTACTCATGCTGAAGCTTCATTGTGATTATATTTTTGCTTACCCATAACCCGTTTGGCTACTTGTGAATTGGCTAAGCCAAGAAGTGATTTAAAAAAATCCATTGTATAAGGGTGAGTAGGCAGTGAGTCACTGCCAGTAAGCTCTCTATCCATATTCCCCATTCCAATTCCATGCACTTCATGAAAAGCCCAAAATTTTGATTCCTGAAATCATGCTAGGTGTTTACTTAATAAATTTTTGCCATGTATATTCTGGGTGAGAAAAAGCCCGATGCCAGGCGAGGTGGCAAGACAAAAGAGGGGTGACCCCCCTTGCCATCAAAGACCCTGAAGGGGTGCACAACCCGGCCCGGGGAAACTTTGCCCACCTCCCATTGATCTGGAGCCCAAAAAATTATTGCAAGTGCAAGTACATTTGATGGAATAGTCTGAACCCTGATCATTTGAGTCTACAAGCCCGTACATGCATTGGTAATATCACGAACCACTTGGTAATGTATGGTGGATGCAATGCAAGAAGGGCAGGGTATGCAATTATGGAAATGGTCTTAGCAATGACCTATGGATGCAAAGGATGTATGGCTTTATGTGGCATTGAGAGCCACTATTGAGGCCTTGGATGTCTAGGATAAGACCCTCACCATTGGGATAAGGCATGCTCCTTGATGACTAGGATAAGACCCTCACCATTGGGATAAGGCATGCTCCTTGAGGGAGTCTTTGAAGGGTATAATAGATAGCTAGTATTAACCACTGTTGAGGTCCTAGATGTGTGGGATAAGACCCTCACCATTGGGATAAGGCATGCTCCTTGAGGGAGTCTTTGAAGGGTATTGTAGATAGCCAGTCCTACACAGTCACCCTGCAAAAGTTGATTAAACAAAAACCTTCTTGTGTGATTGAGTACGGGCTCTATAGCTTGATTCGAAGAGGGAATCTTCCCCTTTGATCTGAACTAAAAACTCCCCATTCCGCCTTACGGTTTGGGAGATACACTCAGTTTTGTGCTCAAAGGTACTGTGGGACAAGCAACTGTCCTACACACTCAGCCCGTAAAAGTTGATTACAGCAAAGCTTTCTTTGTGATTGAGTGTGGGCTCTATATCTTGATTCTAAGAGGGCATCTTCCCCTTCGATGTGAACTAAAAACCTCCCCATTCCGCCCTACGGTTTGGGAGATACACTCAGTTTTGTGCACAGAGGTACTGTGGGACAGGCAGCAGTGCTACACAGTCATCCCACAAAAAGTAATTACAGTAAAGCCCTGATCATTTACTGTCAGAGATATTTTTGCATAGCCTTGTAGAGGGATCGAGAGCTTTCATTTGAATCAAAAATTTTGGCGATCGGAGTTCCCTAGCTCAAGATATCGTCATTTTTGTAACAAGGGGTCTGGTGGACTACACTTGGGATGGCAGGCCACAAGGATAAAGCAAAGGCCCAGGATGAATTTCAGCGTGAAATAAGGGACTCCCGTGCCTCAATGAACGATCCTAGATCAGCCCAGGAGGATCGTGAAGACATGTTTGAAGAGGGTGCCCCGAGATAGATCGCTTATCTTTGCTCAACCAAACCTTATGCCAACATGAGACCCATCATGCTGAACGACATCGAGAGATGGAGCAACGCCATAGGGAGATGGAAACCCGCCAAGATCACTGTCATTCTGAGATGATGGCCAAAATGGACCTACTCATAGAGCGCATGGGCGCCCTCATCCCTACCATTGTCCCCCTCAGATCGACCCAAGGAGTATGTCCCTCCCCGTGAGGCTAAATCCCCCCTCCCATTGGAGACCGGGCATAGCCCACAAGGTCTCGGTGGTACCCATGGCATTCCCCATAGCACTTATGAGACAGGTGAGCCCTCCACTCGACATGATGAACCCCTCCTTCCCTCCCCCGTTACAAATCCTTCAAGCCCATCATTGCACCCCAACTCCCCTGTAACGGAAGCTACTTGCACACTCAAGGGAATGGCTCCAATGCAAATCTTGGGAAGCATGGAATGCACAGAGTGCATGGGCAGCATGCATATGGCAATGGGCAGCATGCACATGACAATGGGCAGCATGCATATGGCAATGGGCAACATGCACATGGCAATGGGCAACATGCACATGGCAATGGGCAACATGCACATGGCAATGGGCAGCATGCATATGGCAATGGGCAACATGCATATGGTAATGGGCAGCATGGACATTTTGGTCAGCAAGGTCCTAATGGGAAATTTGGTACTCATGTAATGCAAGGGCAGCATGGCCCCCATGGAAATTTTGGACAGCCGGGGATTGGACAGCAAGGCATGTATGGGCAGCACGTAGCACATGGCATTCATGGGCAGCAAGGCCCAAATGAGCTGCGTGACAAGATTGTGTTTACTAAATTCAATGGGCAGTCCTCATCCCCAGCTGAACTAGAGGAATGGACCTCTAAATTGGAAGCCTATTTTCTCATCTACCCCCGTATCGATGAGGCAAAGATCATTTTTGCATCCCTTCATTTAGAAGGTTTTGCCCACACATGGTAGAGATTCGTTCAAAGAGAAAATCAGCAGTTTCGTGATTGGGAAGAGTTCAAGATGCATATAATCCAAGTTTTTGTCTCCCCGGTGGAAAAAGAATGCTTGGCTAGACAATGGTATCAGTTTGATAACTGAAATCTCATCGGGAGGGAGTACACCAATCAATTTATGAACCTATCCATGTATGTTGAGGTAGTCGGTGATGAGGCCAAATTGCATAAATACATTTATGGGCTAGATGCGCATCTCTCAACTGATGTAATGGCTCAAAAGCCAACCACCCTATTTGCAGCCATAGAATTGGCTGAACGCTATGGTCAAAAATACTGCCGCAATGAGGGCATGCAGCCCATTGCAGGACAATAGAGATACCCTATCAGGCAACCCCCATATGCTAATAATTATTGCATCAACAATGCAAGAAATGGCAGCCCCAAATTTCCTACTTACCCCACTTTTAATGCTGAAAGGAAATATGGCAATTTTGGGATAGCACCACCCTCCAAAAGTGACCCAAAGTATGCTGAAAATAAGACAAGGAATGGCTTCAAACCTAACGGTCAAAAATTCATTCCTCCTGAAGTGGTCAAGGATAGAAAAGCCAAAGGCTTGTGCTTTACATGCGGGGATAAGTACATGACTGATCATGCATCCAAATGCCCATTTAAGAACGCCATTGTCAAGTTTAATAGCATGTATGTGCTAGAAGATAGTGACAAGTTAGAAGAGGACTTGCATGACAACTCTCCAATGATGACACTTACTGAAAATGCTAAATGTGAGGAGGATATTGATACCGATCAGTTTTATGACTCACCGGACGGGTTCCCTTTTGACCTCGGTGGCTGCCCCATTGATGACATGCTTGGGAATGACCCTTGGCACCCCTCATTCACCACTATATCAGCTTGCTCGATCTCCATGGATGCATGGAACGGCTCTAGGAGCCCGAACACCCTACGAGTGCATGGTAACATTGATGGCAAGAGTGTATACATCCTCATAGATAGTGGCAGCACGCACAGTTTTGTGAATAAATCGACTCTTGGCCATTTGACGTGTGTTCCCACTGAGTTACAGCAACCTCTTCGGGTTCAAGTGGCCAATGGAAATGAGGAAGTGAGCTCCCATGTATGCACACAAGTGTCTCTCATGCTGGTTGAAAATTACAATGCAAAGGTAGACTTAATTACCCTTGATATGGGCCCCATGGATGTTGTTTTGGGATGTGATTGGCTTCAGCAGTTGGGAAAAATCTCTATGGACTTCTCTCAGTTGTATATGGAGTTTATAATGCATGGGTAGCTTGTAGGCTTGGAGGGAATCAAAGAAAATGCAGATTTTCAGCTTATAACAGCAAGACAACTCAAAAAATAATTCAAGAAATGCTCCCAAATCTTTGTCTTGCATTTGCATAAGGATAATGATGACCAACACACCTTGGGGAAGTAAAATGCAGCACTAAAAGCGCTTTTGGCTGAATATGAGGACCTATTTTAGCCCCCCACTATACTGTTCCCCCTGACAGATCGGTGGATCACCCGATTGACTTGAAGCCCCATGCCAAGCCCATCAATAAATACCCATATCGACTCTCTAAATGTGAACGAGAGGAAGTAGCAAAGCAAGTCAAGGAACTCACTGAGATGGGATTCATAGAGCCTAGCTCTTCCCCTTATGCCTCCACGGTTCTATTGGTTAAGAAAAAGGATGGATCTTTCCGGTTGTGCATTGACTATCGTGATCTCAATAAGATCACCGTCAAAAATAGATACCCCATCCCTCGAATTGATGACTTGCTTGATGAACTCAAGGGAGCACACTAGTTCACCAAGATTGATTTGCGATCCGATTACCAACAAATCAGAATGAGGGTGGGTGATGAAGTCAAAACAGCCTTTCGGACTGACCGTGGCTTGTACTATTTCCTTGTCATGCCATTTGGGCTCACTAATGCACCCACCACATTTCAGAGCTTAATTAACAAAATATTGCAGCCATGGCTTTTCCAGTTTGTGTTGGTATTCTTTGATGATATACTCATTTACAGCAAGTCACTGCATGATCATCTGAAGCATGTCAGGCAAATTTTTTATGTACTGAGAGAGCACCGGCTATTTGCCAAAGAAAGCAAGTGTGTCTTCATGCAAACAGAGGTTGAGTACTTAGGACACATTGTTAGTGGAAAAGGCATCCAAGCTGATTCTAAGAAAGTGCAATGTGTTCGGGAGTGACCCACCCCACTACCACTACCTCCTTGTGTGGTTTTATTGGCCTCTCCTCTTTTTATCGGAGATTTATTCACCATTATGCCACAATTGTAGACCCATTAACAGACAAGCTGAAAAAAGAGGCTTTCCTATGGGATGAATTGGCTGACCGCAGTTTTCAGCAGCTGAAAGACTTGCTCATTTCAGTCCCCCATCCACGTATGCCCCAACTTTTCAAAGGATTTTACCATCTAGTGTGATGCTAGTGGACGGGGTATTGGTGCAGTCTTGCTGCAAGAACACGAGGTAATAGCATTTGAGAGCCGAAAATTGGATGATAAAGAGAGAGAGTTGCATGTCTATGATCAGGAGATGTTGGCAGTCATTCATGCTATCAAAAAGTGGCATCACTACTTGTGTGGCAGCAGATTTAAGGTGAAAAGTGACCACCGTGTGCTCAAATACTTCTTGACTCAGCCCAACCTCACTCCCAAACAACGTAGATGGGTGGCTACCCTACAAAACTATGACTTTGAGATTACCAACACCTGGACAAGGACAATGTAGTGGCTGATGCACTCTCTCGCATGTGGGCATGCAAGGTTTCATCCATCATTGAACTCCACCATGATTGGATTGAAGAGCTCCAAGAGGCATACTTGCTTGATGCTGAATTCGGCCCTCTTTTCCAGAAATTACAGCAAGTAGTCATGGATGACAATTCCCAATATCAGCTCCACAATGGCCTCATTTGGATCCATGGCCATATTGTGATTCCCCATGCCTCTCCCTTCACCCAAAGGATCCTTGAAGATATGCATTCTTCACCGATTGCTGGCCACTTAGGAGTCTTCAAAACAGATGACCGAGTTTTGAAAAGCTTCCATTGGAAAGGCCTATGGCGGGATCTTAAAGACTTTGTGTCTAGATGTGTGCCTTGCCAACAAAATAAAGATATCACTCTTAAACTGGGTGGATTGTTGCAGCCTTTACCTATCCCGGAAGGAAAATGGACCCACATTGCCATGGATTTCATCAATGGTTTACCTACAACCAAGAAGGGTTGGGATAGCATATATGTGATAGTTGACTAACTCACTAAAGCAACCCATTTCATCCCTACAAAATCCCAGTTTATAGCATCTCAAGTTGCCACTCAGTTTATAGACCATGTTTTTAAGTTGCATGGCTTACCCCAAGTCATAGTACATGATTGGGACACCAAATTTATGAGTCAGTTTTGGTAGACAATTTTCAGCTCCATGGGGACCAATTTGGCTCCGTCCACACCCTATCATCCCAAAACGGATGGGCAGACCGAGAGAGTCAATAAGTGTCTTGAAACTTATTTGCGACATTTTTGTCATGATGTGCAGAATTCTTGGGACGTATGGTTGCACTTGGCTGAATTTTCTTACAACAACTCCACTCATTCGAGCATTGGAGTCTCTCCCTTCGAAGCATTTTATGATTATCGGGTGCCCCTTCCTACTGTGATCTTCAATGAAAAGCTCAATCCCCTTGGAAAAGAAGAGTTGGGTCGCATGCAAGCTTTACTTCAACAATGCAAGGTAAACCTCAAAAGGGCTCAAGAGCACATGAAGATCCATGCTGATGCAAAAAGAAGACCCCTTGACTTTCAAGAGGGTGAATTGGTACTCCTCAAGGTCCCCAAGTCCTGTTAGGCCACACTAAAGGACGATTCTTGCAACAAGTTGGCACATCGTTACTATGGGCCCTACAAAATCATTAAGAAGGTCGGGGACTTGGCTTACCATCTCCAACTCCCTCCCACTACTAAGATCCATGATGTCTTCCATGTGAGCCAATTGAAACCTTTCATTGGCACTCCCAAAGATCATGTAGAGGAGCTACCACCCATAGATGAGGAGGGCCTTATTCAGTACATTCCTGAAGGGGTCATTGGGCAACGTGAAAAGCAACTCCGCAACCGTTCCATACATGAATACCTAATCAAATGGCAAGGCCTACGAATAGAGGAAGCCTCTTAGCACCCAGCATCTATATTGGATGAATTTCCACACCTCAAGGAGACCGTATTGGCTGGAACTTAACCATGACATCTGTTTTGGGCTGCAGTCTGCATCTAGACAGCCACCTATTTTGTACCAGTTTTGGTCCTAGTCCATTTTCAGCCCCATCCTCCATACATGGGTTGAAAGTACACCTCGAGGGCTCTTTGTCGTCGTGTTAAGGGTTAAAGTTCTACTATCAAGGCTTAGAGAAGAAGAAGAGTATGGGATTCAAGGTTTGGAGAATGGAAAAAGAATGGAGTTTGACAAGATTCGGGTTTTAGAAATGACTTGGTTGAAGAAGAAGATATCAAGCTTTTTCTGTGTATTTAGCATATATGAATGGAATGAATGTCACTATCTTGATTACATCAAATGTATTTGGAAAAATAAACCATTACATAAAACGATATTCTCAAATTTTTAATCCAAATGCAAGTTCAAATGGCTTTTAACTCATGTACATAGATGGATTACAACTCCAAGAAACTAGTATTTTGATGGTAGACTCAAGTACATTCAAGATATGGACCAATAGTACATGAAATGCATTGATGGAGCATAATTTTAACTTCATCCATGTTTTAAAACAGAAAATTCCAGCCCATAATCAAGCTTAAAAATTGTACATAAACTCATGAATAAGCTCCTCTAATCATTAATGGGTAAAGCCCTAATGTTAAGAGGTCAATTTCTTCTATTTCAATCACATGAATCACTTGTTTGTTCATCAAAATGGACAAGAATAGTGGGCTGCCCTGTTTATGACTAGTTTTTTTAGCCCATAACAGGCCATACACCTTCAAAATCCTCGCCCTTTTCTTGCCCCAAAGTCACTCAAGTACTTGGGTACAAGTCGGGCTTCATTGGACCATGAATTAGGTAAATAAAATGAGAGAAGACATACATAAGAGTAGGCTGAATACTTTTCTCTCAAATTTCCCCCCTTTTATAGACTGTCATACCATGCATTTTTGTCAGAACAAATAGACGGGTAAGAGGAGCTCTCACCTTCCTTGTTTGTATCTTCATGTTCAGCTCTAGTTTATCTTCAGTTTGCATGCTCCAAAGCATGCACCATAGCTCCCAGTTTTCTCCAGATGATGCTACAGGTTGTGCAGGCCCACATTTTGTGCCAAAAAATGCGGGCTGCATCCTCCTCAGCTCCACTTTACTTTTTGACCTACTTAGGTCACTTTGGTTCATTACTTCATGTCCCCCATGAACCTAGTGGACTTTTGGCATTTTTCATAAATTCTAACCATATTTTCCACTTGAATCAATTTGATTTATCCAGCAGACTGTCTATTTCTTCCAGCTGACCAAGTTGTAGGTTCCCATAGACTTATTTTTTTTATCAATATACATGGTACAACTGAAAATTGTATGCTAAATACAAAATAACTTATGTAACTAAGTTGGTTTTTGGGTAACAATGACTGAATTATGTATGCAAATTCCTCATATAAATCCTAATAAAGTTCTTCTGTGTTCATAAAAATCCCATGATTTATATTATGAACAATAAACTCTTTGACATTCACCCCCTCCTAACCTACACATCCTCCGGCATGTGCCATTTCACAAGATTACAGGTTTAAGGAGGGTCTTCTTCTGATATATCTTCATCTTCATTTTCTAAGTCTTTTTCTTCCTGCTTGTCTTCAAGTAGATGGCTCATATCCAAGTCATCAAGTTCATAAGTTGAAGATTCTCTTCGTTTGAAGGGCTTGATACGTTTCCTCACTATTGGTACTTTTACCATGGTTCCATCCATTTCAGCCAAAGAGCAAGTAGCATTATTATGTACTACTTTTACTACATATGGTCCAAACCATCGCTTGGCTAACTTTCTATGAGCACTATATTGATTGTCCAGGCTGCTATCATAGACAAGTACCCAATCATTCTCTTGAATAGCTCTTGGACAGAGTTGATGCTTGTGAAACCTCTTCTTATTCTTTAATCTTGCTATTTTAAGCCTTTCAATGGCTGTCTTGACATCTTCTGGCCTTCTTTCAAGTTGCCTTATGCGCAAAGTCAGCAATTCTTCTCTATTCATGCCTTCATCCCAAGGTAAGATACTCCATGTGACAATGGACTCTTCAATAGGCATAATACGTGGCTGTCCATATATTAGTTCAGCTGGCATATAACCTGTTACTACACTATGGGTAGTTCTATCATCCCATAATGCAAATGGTAGCATTCTAGGCCATTCCCTCATCTTTCCTTTGCAAGATTTTGCTAAAGCTTTAAGAATTGGTTAATGACCTCTTTCACTCTTACCATTGCCTTCAGGGTTGTAGGCTGATGTAAGAGATAGCTTGATTCCCAATTGAGCAAAGAAATGGCGAGCCTCATCAGCATCCAATTCTCCTCTATCAGCAGTTACTTTGGCAACACAACCATACTTGCAAAATACTTCTTCAAGTAAAAATCTACAAACAACTTGAGTAGACTTTGTTGTCAAGGTTTTTCCTTCCACTTGATTTATGAGATCTTCCCTACCAAGTACTAGATATCTCATGTTCCAAATTCCTATAGGCATGGTTACTAAATCAAAAACCCATCTATAGCGAATGGATAAAGGAAAGGTAGGCTAAAGCCCATCTCTATGCTTAACCATAGAGTACATTTGACAAACATGACAAGATTTAACAAAATGCTCAATGTCTTTATACATGTTTTGCTACCAAAATTTCTCTTTTATTTTGGCAAAAGTGCCCATATGCCTCTATGACCAGCCAATAGGCTTTCATGAAATTCTTACATGACCTGTCTTTGAGTTTTTTTTTTCTCCTAAGACTCGAACAGGTGCCCCTCATTTCTTTTTCGCATGCCTCCAAAGGTAGCCATCTTTAAGAAAAAAGCCATAAGCTTTTCTCTTGATTCTCTTAAACTCTTCATTAGTCCAATCTTCCTTCTTTGTCATAGTGCTAAAAAATTGGCCAATTTTTAGCTAATCATCTTCATAATATTCTTCTTTAAAGTGTGAATAAACCATAACAAAACATTGAGCATGCTGTCTATCAGCTGCCCACTATCCTTCTTTGGTTGTTTATTCCTTCTTTGCTGACGTAAAATTTGTTTTAGCAACTGAACCTATTGTACTTGCTGTAATTATTGTTGTACTCGCATTTTTTACAGCTAAACCATCATTAGGTACAACTGTACTTGTTGTTTTTAGATTTGAATCTGCATTTACGGCATCATTTTTAGCAAATATAGACTCTGATTCTTCCTCATCCATCATTTCTTCTTCATCCTTATAACTGGCACGCAAAAGCATGTCAGCAACTGGATTATCTCTTCCTGCAATATGTTTCAAATCAGGATTTAAGGATTTAATATAGGCTATTCACCTTACCATAGCTATGTCGGGAGTGGAACAGTTGGCATCATGCCCAAGAGTGGAAGGCAATCTGTTTCAACTATTACATGTGCGCCCATGAAGTAATCTCGATCACATTTCAATGCAGTTACTACTCCCAAAGTTCTCTTTTAATTTGAGCATACCTTCTTTGTCGTTCATTAAGAACCTTCGCTCAAAAGCGAATTGCATATCTGTTGCCTTCAAGGTCATCTTGATCGACTGCCCATCCTATTCCAATAGGACTTGTGTCTACTATGAGTATAATAGGCTGTCCATTAGAGTAATTAGCCCTCTTTAAGGTGGGGGCTAAAATCAAAAATTTCTTTAGTTTTCTAATAGCTTGAGTATGTTCTTTTTCCCATATAAACCTTTGGCCTTTCCTTAGCAGTTGATAAAGATTTTTAGCAACATGAGCAAAATGTGGGATCCAAATAAGGTAAAAGACATATGCACCAAGAGATCTTCTCACCTTCGAAACATTTGTGCATATTTTCTACATTTTGCTGATAGCATCAATCTTGGATGGAGAAGGCTTTCGGCCATATGGACCACACATATGCCCTACCACAATAACTTCTTCGACTCCAAAAACAGATTAAGCACCTGAAAGAGTAAGATAGACTTCTTCTAATTTAGACAAGATTTGAGCACAATCATTAATATGATCAGAAACAAACTTGCGGCATCCAAGTTTGTTGAGTTCTTTATTCTTCTCATGAACTTCACATCCTTTGATTGGTACATCATCAAGGAAAGAAAGGGTTAATTGAGGAATATAATCTCTCAACACTTTATGCATGGCATTCATCATGTGAGCTACTGAATTCGTAGCCCCTTGAGGTAGAGTACACATGCGGACTAAGCCAAGAGGCGTCTTCATTGTGGTAATGTCTCGGCTTTCCAAAGCAAGCTGAAATTGGTCATAGCCTGAATATAAATCTCCCATGGAATAAATTGCTTTACCTGCAAAACTTCAGCAAATTCATCAACAATTGGCTCCAAACCAAAATTTCTAATAGTGACTTTATTGACATGTTGTAAATCTTAAATGAATCGCAAAGATCCATTCTTCTTAGGCAAGGTAAACCATCGGTTGGAATATGGAGCTGAAGATGGCTCCAATATTCACATTTTTATCTTTTCATTTAGAAGCTCCAATAACTTAGGCAAATGAGCCCTTGGTACCGGAATTGGTTTAAGATTCCAAGGAACGTGTGGGACCGTAAAAATCACCATTGATGCCACAACGCTTGGATCCACACAGCCAATTTCATGTGGCTGAAATGAAAAAGCTTTACCATGATTCTTTATCATCTGCATGAAGATTTGCTTTTCAGCTGGGCAAGAGAAAAGATTCTTCACCAAATTTCAGCTCTTGTAAACTGTCTGCTATAAATTGGTGACCAATCTTTGGGATCACAAAGGCTTGGCTGTTTGGATATCCTTTTTGCTAGTCCTTCACTTTTGGGTGGTAGAGGAGTAGCCACTGGCTTGACCTTTTTATCAACTGTCTTATACTTTGTTTCTACTCTTACCTCTTCCTTGTTCGGATGTCCAAAAGCTTCATGATCTGTAGATTCTTGAATTATGTCATACATATCCAATGTGCATACTTGTATGGACTGATTTTTAGCTTGATTTTCTGCATGAACAGCTGCATATATTTTAGCCATTGTATCATTATAATTCAACCCATAAAATAGCCTTGTAAATTTTTCATCTATAGGAAAAACATCAATTTTCTTCAGTTCTTGTTCCACATGGCATAGATGCTTTCTTTCGGCCCTATTCATGGTTGAAAACTGTTTATAACATCCCACACTATTGGCCATAAAAACCTGCAAGTCAGCTTTTGGCCTTGCCCCCTTTACATGTGAAGGTAATTTTTTATAACATGATGCACTGCCATAGCCTCCACTTATAGCAGTGCTACCCGAAAACCCTTAAATTCTCGGGCATTAGGAGGAACAGGATGATCTCTCAATCGATCTCTATTCGGGTGATGATTTACACATACAATCAAGAATTGGACAGCTTTGTCATTATCCTTACTTCTTATTCGAGCATATGATGAACCATCATCAAGGGTCTTTGTCTCTAAACGAGACTCAAAAATAAAAAGTTGTCCAAGAATGATAGGATAGCTGCTGGAATCTTGAACAAAGAAATGAAATTCATCTTTTACATTACCAATAGTAACTTGTACATAAGGGCATGCTGCATAAAGATCACCAGAGGAGTTATTGGATGCTTTCATGCACCATCCTGGTTCCACATCAATGGGCCATCCGCCATTCTCGTAGAGACTTCTTGACATGACATTAATCTCTGAGCCATGGTCTATAAGGGCAATGCATGGAGTCTCTTTTTCTCCAATCTTAACAATGGTTTCAGTGGTCACCCTTGCCCAATGGGTACGGGAGTAGTGACTACTAGGAATAAAGTGAGCATCACTTTCTTCTTGCATGTTGTGAAGATGAGATTCTTTCTTAAGCATGGGCTGCACTTTAGATTGAAAAGTCCCCACCATAATAGCTTCTTCAGTTTGTGCTTCATAGATGTCTTAATCTTTGGCTTCTATGGCTGCAATCAATTCTTTGATTGCGTCCAATCGAATCCCTTGAGTTTTCAACTTCTCTTCATCCTGCAAATACACATGAAATGCTTGCAAAAAAGCATGCACAGATTCTTCAGTTTCCTTGCCAACATATTGTCTTTTTTGTTTAATTACATCAATTATTACATCATGAAATCGTCATTTTGCAATTCTGAGAATTTTACCTAATGTAAATTCAATTCTACTTCCAAGAATCCTTTCTTCTAGGATCCGCTTAAGATCCGTTGCGGTCTCTATGTCAGATTGCAACTTGTAACTAGGATGTTTAATTTTTCTTTTTCCTTCTGTCTTCTTTGCTTGAGGGGCATCTCCCATATCAAGCTCTAGTGGTGATGGATTTTCAGCAGCCTTCTGCCGATCTGGTTTACTTCTTGTCACGCGTTTAGTTGGTCCTGAAGAAGAAGGACCGACAACATCTTTATCTCTTCTTCTTTTTTCTTCTATCATGGCTTCATGATTATTAATTTCAGCTAACCGAGCAAAAGATGAAAATGAATCAACTGGCTCGGTCCATCCGGTTCTTCCTCAGATGCATTGACTGGCAATAGTTAAATCATCTTTGGTTGCCTTGCCTTGCGCCATGCGATCTAAGGCCTGCATCCACACTTTAGATTTTGCATTAGTTTTTGTTCTTTTTGCCAAATCCTCCAATCTTTTCTTCATGCCACCGTTGCCAAAATTTGGCTCAAGAGGAAGCCCGGTTTTGGTTGCATGAATTTTACCATCCTTCCAAAAGACTAATTTTTGTGCTTCAGCTTCACGGAATGCACCGCACTCCCTCTTATCATACTATAGGCTATCACACTAGATACAACGTCTTTTGAAGCCTTCTTGTACAGGTCTTTGGGCAGTTGATCGTCCCCTTTCTTCCACTTTCACATCAAGCCTTTCCACTTTGGAATTAATCTCCATTAGATTAAGATGGAGATCCCGCATGCTTTTAATTAGCTTATCCATGACATCCTTCTTTGGAGATGGAACAACAAAATTTCTTGGTTGCTCGGCCATAGAGACAGGAGGTCAAGAAACAGGAATAGGCTCCTTCATGGATTCAGTTGGTGCAGGGGTTGATCCCCATCTTAGGCACAACCGCTCTCTTCGAGCAATCATATTAACTGCTTCAGTGACATCACTCCAAGCAGTCTTCAATCCCGTCTCAGAGTCAGGATCTTCAAGTTGATCAGTTAGCTTTTCTTGAAGGAAAGGATCTGCAGCCTTTAGAAATAATTCAATCTTCTGGCTTTCCATACCTTGTTGATCCTCAGGATCTAGTTGAGAAAATTTGCTTTCAAATTCACGATGAAGAGCAGTGGCGGTTAGACCCTTATTGGGCCTTTCAACCCATTCAGTGAAAACTTTATTTGTCATAAGGCCAGAATCTTCAAGAAAATTTTCTTCTCGAAGAGCCTTCTTGAACGCGGACCATCCCGCGTC